>NW_010120575.1:90417-162364 GCF_000699245.1 Pterocles gutturalis
ACAGGGGACAGACATAATGCAATTATTTTGTCCAAACAATTTTACCACAAAGTTATTTCAGGCAGGTAAGAAGTAGTATTTGATTGCATGTGAACTTATGGAGGAATGAAAAAAAAGCAAGCTTTCGGTAATAGGTAGCTTATGTGTATTGACTAATATGGAGATATTAATATGTATCGAGTAGTTATTTTGTTTACTATCTCTGTCAAGTTAATGTGATTTACCTGTTCAATAATTCACTGAATTAATGACGCAATTTGGTGGGAAATGTATGAGGTTCCTTTAGACCATTTATCATCAGGAGAGAAAAGAATAAGCATTCAGTGAATAAATAGCAATAAATTCATGACAGCATCTAGACAGCTGCTGTTGTGCTTCTGGTGTTCTCCAAAGGTGAGAGAGTACCGTAAGCAAGCATTCTTCTCGTTCATAATTATTCATGTAAGTACAAATTAGTTACAATAACTATCTGCTGTAAAACCTACTATAATTATAGCCAAAAATGGAACAAATGTTTCAGAAAGCAAAGCTCTGAACTGGAACCAAAGCTAGCCTAAATTTTTTTTTGGTCAGATTTTGGTCTTGCTTACATCATTAAGAGTAACTCCAATGAAGCTGATGAAGTTAATATGAGGCTGACTAATGTCAGGAATTAGTTATGCAGATGTAGCTGATAACTTGTTATTTTATTTTTGATTTTAAGCCAGTCATTGATGTGGAAACAGTTGAGCTTTGCTTGAGATCTCTTAGGCAAATGATTCTTAAGCAAAAAAAATTAAAACATTCAATGAATTCTCCAAGGAAGTGCCCAACTTCTCAAAGGTTTTGGAAACTGTAATTGAATATTTCTGTTAACTGGAATGACTATTGGCAACTGCCTGTATTGTTTTTTATTTATAAGTCTTTTGAACTTTGCTTTTCATAGCTTTCTGTTGGCATCCCCCTCACAGAGCCTTTAGTGGTAGTTGCCACCGTGTTTCTTCCTATGGGGAAGATATCGGTGTGTCCTAAGTACCTCTCTCAAAGAGGAGTGGAGAGACCACAAGTCAAATCAGCCTCCCTATATGTGAATGTAACCTCCTTATATGTGAATGGTTTAATTAAAAATCAAAACCAATAAACAAATAAACCAGAAAATCAAACATGTCATTGTATCCTGCCCTGGTGTAACTTTCCCTTGATGATGCTGTCCATTAAATTCTCTGCTTACACCAAGGATAACTTATGGCTCTGGAAAACTGACTAGCCAAGAATAACACAGACTCTTTCTGTTATTTACAAGTATTGTGATTTTTCTAGACTCCTGTCTTACCAAGATACAATGATCTGGGATAAAGTCAAAATTTTCCTGGTTTTAATTTTGTTTTTTGAGTATATTTTGTCAATTTGCATGCATACACATCCCTACATTTACATGCAAAGTACCTGTCCTGTTCCAAGGACCACAAAAATCATTGGGAATATTCTCATATTGCAAATGTTCAGTGATAATGAAAAGAACAAGTCAGTAAGTCTGACATTTTAATGTTCAAGGTAAGAACGGATGATTACTTTAGATGGTGCTGGCTAGACTGAGCAGTGATGGGTTTGATTCTAGAAGTCTGGATGTCAAAATGTCTGAATGAAGGCCAAGACTGCACGTAGCTGGGAAAGTGAGGATGCAAAGTATCAGTGTGGAAGTAGAAAAGCTAATCTTTTAAAAGACTTGGCTAAACCCCATTTCTGCATGAGGTAGAGAGACCAGGTTGAAATGCACTGTGCAGCATTCTTCCTGTCTGCCAGCTCATTTTAATTTCTCTCTAAGACTTCATCTCTTTGAATTGCTATTACAGATGTAAGTTTATTTTGTTTGTTTTATTCTTGTAGGTTCTTCAATAACTGAGACCTATTCCAAAATGAAATGTCTAGGATTGATTCTTAAGGTATTTTAGGTTTTGTTTTTGCATGCTTTCAAGTTTTTATCTTTTTCTCTTTTGGTATTTGCCTTCCAGGCATCCTTAGAAAACCTACTGCAGTTTCTGTAATCTACTGGGTTATTGCGTTGAAGATTATTTCTGGTAGTGTTGCTGCAGAATCTTGGGCAGGTTTTCTGATTAAATGCTCATCATACTTTTATATTTGAGCTTCCTGCATCAGATGTCTGCTTTGTAAAGTCTGAATAGACTAGACTCAGCTTCTCTGGCAAGAGGCAAATGAAGAGAGAAATGAGGCTTAAGGCAGAAATCTGGAGCAAATTGCACTGGGGCAGCCATGCCGCCTACAAGCTTGGGTTCAGCTGAGGACTGAATTGTTTCTTGACATAATTTCCCAGTAATTGTGTGATACAAGGTTGGAAGAGGCCTGAAGTGCTTATCTTGCCTGAAGTCAGGAGCAATAACCTGGTGTCATCTTTAACAGGTGCTTACCTAGTGTCTTCTTAAAAACTTCTAACTCTGAAACCTCCCAGCCCACCTATTCCAATACTGTATTGTCTTTGCAGCTTCATTATGCAGAACGTAAGTCATCTTTTCACTGGTTTAATTTTCTCCTGCTGGTAGTGGTCTTAAAAACCAGTTTTCTTCCTTTCTTTTCTGCCGCAATCCTTATGTATTTGAAGCATAACATTCATCTCCTGTGTTTGTTTCTCTCTGTGTTCAGCTCTTTCACTTTTTCAGCCTGCTCGTCTTATTGCTCTTTTCTGGATTTTTTTTCTAGTTGGTTCCTGTCTTTTTAGCCTTTTTCTACAAACTGAACTTCGAGCTGGCTCCTCCTTTTGTTGAAGATCATTTCTATAGGTAGTTGGAAAAATAGAGTGACTACAGGACAGGGATGTTTCCAGCGCATTGAGTTACTTGTGTTGTGAATATTCTTACTGTGGATGCAAAGGTTTTATTTGTTACTAACTTGAAAGTCATCAAATTTTCATCAGTTTGTTCTTTTTGGTTTTTTTAATGATAAAAGTGTCTCTATATGTGCGTCAAACCCGAAACAGTGCAAAACCAAGAAGTAAAATTTGATGTGTTTGTTGCAGATAAGATAACCCTTTAGCAAATTATTTCTATTTTAAATCGCAGTGGGAGATTTTATGATAAAACTTCCCCCAAGAAACTCCATGACATCGAAGTCAAATTATTTTGAAGTTGTAACTAAAAATTGCTTCTTTAAATGCTCAGAATAGCACTTCTGTTACAGTGCCAAAAACTATATAGAGACACAGAACAAAACAGTGGAAAAACTTCTCAGATATTCACTCATAGGTCCAACAAGCTCAGAACATAGTGTATAGGCAAAGCCAAATTCTGTTTTCAGTGCAGGCTGCAGGTGAAATTTATGGTTGCTTTATGCAGAACTTAGTGATAGAAATGTAGGAAACTACCTCTTTCCATTAACAACACTGCATTTACTCAGTGCTGTTAAATTGGTACCTTTCCTTTTTAATAATGCTCAGAAGAATTGTAGCTGCTTCTGCTTCTTGGAGAGGTTATGTGGGAAGAAACTAACTCTGGGTTAGTTGGATTACAAAGAGAAATATTTTGGCTGATGTCATTTGTATGTACCAATACTTTCTGGAAACCAGAGAGTGCACAAATGTTCCTTGAAATGGTACACAGCAGAGAGACAGTCTTCTGGCAGTGATACAATGAGATATTAAAAGGAATTATTGCACCTGAGGTGTGGGAATTTATGTCATCCCTTTGTACAGGCAATCTAAATGTTAATTGGTAGCTATAACAGTTTCCATTTTTAATATTTTCAAGTTTAGCATTAGCTATTTTTTTCTTTACTTGCTCTGCAGTTTTAGTTACTTTGGTTTATGATTAAATGTCTTGAATGTGAAGTTCCGTAGTATCTTAATCTCTTAAAACACAAAAGCAATAAACTTGTCAGACTGTCCACTAAACCCAGTGCAAACACAGAGCATAACATTATCTGACATTTGTAATACCTGAAAACAGCCATTTGTCCAAACCTCCCAGGTGTACTTGGTAAGTTTTAGACTCAAACTAAATGCCACAAGTCTGAAGCCTTTTGGATTTTTTTTTTTTCCCTTCACACCTTCATCTCCTAATTGCTCATAGTTTCTTTCAAATCGCCTCTGCAGGGCATAGTTACATCCCTGCAAGTATGATACAGCCTCTGAATCTCTCATGTTCGAGAGGTGGTGACTTGGCCCCAGACCAGCAGTTAGAGCCAGTCTGTGTGACATTACAGTCTCGTTACAGAGACAGCCTGAGAGGCCTTCGGGTGGTGCAGCACTGTATTGCAGTATTGTATTGCAGGGCAACACGGGAGAATAAATGAATGGTGATGATGAACAGGGCAAAGCTTTTAAGGACAGTAAGTCAGTTAGCAATAAAGAAATATTCTAAGGACCTCTTTTTTTTTTTTTTCCAATCTCACGTTAAAAATTGGATCAGACTGTGTTTCTCAGAGAATAGGATGCTGCAGTATTTGAGATATGAAATGAAAGTATCATCAGCGTTTTGCTAGTAAAGAAAGAAGAGAGACTCTCAGAGGTGGTGTTACAGAAGAGAAGTTAGACGTAGTGGAGATGTGAGGGGTCTTGAAGGTTGCTTGTGTCAGAGGCTGGAATGGCAGACAGCTGGTGATGATCCTGAGAAGCCAGAGAAGAATTTGGTGAATTAGGAGCATAGGAGAGATACACTAACCATGTTTAGGCTTAATAATAGCTTATAAGGAGTGAAGAGGAAGATGTACTACTTAAATTTGGGATAAGAAGTGTGTGAGATTGGGAGGGGCTGTAGGAGGAGGTGTAGAACCAGTTCTGGAAAATTCCTTTAGGAAGGAATTGGAGGCAAGGTCAAAAAATGCCTAAAATCTAAATGAAGAGTTCAACTCTTTTATCACAATTCTTTTAGTGACAGAGGAACCTTTCATTAACTATGGAACTATTCCCAACCCTTGAGTGTTATTCCAGAGTTGATAACCAGCAGCATGGCAGTAACCAGTGAACTGACAGACCTCCTCTGCTTTTGCTGGTTTTCTTTTTGGGTTTGGGATGTTGTTTTGTTTTGTTGGGAGCCTATTGATTCCTTACCATGACATTCAAACCTCTTACTGTTAGAGAAAACTGAAACTGATTGTGTCACTCCACACACTTCACTTCAACAGCATTCTGGCGAGCGCGCGCTCTCAGGGACGGGCTCTCACACCAGCGGTGCTGTGTACAGGCAGCAGTTACTGTCCCCAGGCCGGGGTCCAGGTGTGTGCTGTGCTGCAGCGTGGGTATCTCTGTGCCTGGAAGTAATCGGATTTCACTGGCTGAGTTGTCAGCAGCTGGAGAGGATTCCAGAAACTCTGGATCTCCAGAGTCAAGCTGCTGCTGCCTGGTGTTAGAACATAAGGAAGTGGCTTATTGCCTCTCTAGCTCGTAGACAGGAACAAAGTGCCAGGCTGTTTTTCAGAGAGGCTTTCCTGTGTGGAACCTCTCTAGCTTTTCTGCTTTGTGTAAGAGGAGGAAGCTAATTTTGCCTATGGCATATCGCTTCAGATTTTTCTTTTCCCCAGTCTTTCAATGTCTTCTGTTAGTCTGCAAGCTGCACAGACTCCCCAGCCTCCTCCACAAGCTGCAGCAAAATCACTTATGAAGGGCTAGAAATGGCAACAGGTAATCTGAAAAACAAAGGTGGAATCTTAAAATTAACTGAATTTATTTATTTCTTATTAAAATAGCATGTCTGATAACAAAAGCAATATGTCTTAGCATTGATTTATGTTTGCAAAGTGCTAGAAGTGTAATGTTGATTGATTTGAATATATTTTTCACTAAAGAGAAGCAGCAGCAGGAAAATGTTAGGATGTGTTTACATTTTGCAGCCTGTTTTCCTTTTCATTCAAAATTATCTATCCTGGCATTTCTTTTCATTTTCTGAAAAGAAAAAAAGGCAGACCTGGAGACAATTTATTAACTCAATTCTGTCCTTTTTTTAAAATATAAGCCATTGAGCTAAAGAAAACTGCCGCTTGGAGGAAGCTTCTCTTTAACAACACAACAGGGCTGGTTTTGGTCTTCCAGTTCCCATCACATTATTGCCTGGGTGCTGTCCCTGCTGAGAGGGGGAATACAATGAGAGCTCAGTGTCAGAGAGCCAATATGAGAAACTGGTAGTGCCTTCTGCGGGAAAACTTGAGTTGCATGTTTCTATTTGTATATATTGGAAAAATCTCTTCTTGCATGGAAGTTGCCCAGGGTTTTTGAAGAGGAGGGCTGTGCAGTGGGTGCCATCTCCAAGGGAGAAGCCTGCTTTAGTAGACATAATAAAATTCAGTCAATCTCCAGCAACAAAACCATAGGAAAACTTCATCAATGTGCCAGCTTTCATGACTCCTGTTTTTTAAACAACGCACTGACAAGTTATGGGCATATGTCCCCTAGTAATACTGAAATTAAAAGTTTTTCTTTTTTGCTCTACCAAGTTTAAGCCCCACCAAGCTCTGTGTGAGCAACAGCAACAACTTCCATATATGGGATGTCTCAATTGACAGAGAAGGTGGTTGACTAGAATTAACTACATGAGGACTCGGAATCTGTCATGTTTAAGTTCATGTCAGTGAAGCAAAAAGAAACATAAACCAGAGCCTGAAGTGGGTATTATTTGTGTCAAATTTCTTCCTGAATCTGGACTTGGAACAAAAGCTGTTACAGCTGTCTCCCTGCTTCCAAGGAGGGCCACAAAATCTTGTTTGGTTTATCAGTTACTAGGATCCTTGAAACTTGTCATTGGCAATTTTTTTTTTTTTCCGTAAGTATCATCTCTTTCCAGTTTATATTTTGTGAAAACCAGTTTGAGAGATTCCAGAACTAACTTAGTGGAAGGCTTTCCCTGATTTGGAGCAAAGAGACTGTAAACACATCGTCAGTACAGAGGTGAAGACTTTCTCCCAGGGCCACAGGGGAAAGGGGGCGAAAGGTCTCTGACATTTGAAATTTTATCGTAGATCTAGGAAATCAATGCACTCATAGCTTCTGACAAGTCAGCATTTTCTAAAGCAAAAACACTTAGGAAAATTCAATATCAGTTCAGTGTGAGGTTATAGATGGCATGTTCACATTCAAGGTAAAATTATTGCTGTTACAGTGTAAATTCTGTATCCTTTTTTTTTTTTTTTTGCTTTAGTACTACTCAAATTTGCACAAAAATGGGATCTTTTCTTTATAGTTCAGTTAATCCTCAGCGCAGTATTTATGCCGTTTGTGTCTGTTAAGTGGTTGCTGTGGAAATTAGCATTTCTCTGTCTTTATTGCAAAGTATATTTTTTTTAGTGTATGAGTTTATTATTTTCAATTTTTCCACTTGTTGAATTTAAATTTAATGTGAAGCCATGTTTTGCACAGCTGTTTTGTTTCTTTCATACTCATAGAAATAAATGATCACTGTTGCACCTGTTAGACATGGTTTGCATGTAACTGCACTTCAGGAAGGGTAGTTACATATTAAAAACATATGTTTATATGGCCTGTGTATGCAAATAGGGATGTCTTCTGTTTACTTTCAACTTACCCGTAGAATAGACTGCTGTCTCTAAAAATCCACGTATATTTTCTTCCAGTATTAGAAGTTTTTAATCTGTAACTTAAATATGAGCATCATTTTATATTCATCTGTTCATGGGTTCCCAAAAGTTTAATGGCAAGTTGTTTAAAATGAATCCTTGCAGAAATTTAGAATTGTTAAGGGAAGTTTATGCAGAGTAATCACGAGTTGTATACAGTTCCTAAATATTCGACTATTGGCTGCATATCTGCGTCTATATAATCTGTGAAGAATTTTCCTGTGGTCCCTCCTTCGGATAGATTTGAGGTGTCAGGAAAAATCTATGGTGTTCTCGTGACAGTGTTCTCAGATGTTAGGGACAACCTTTGTCTTCTGAAATATCAGCTACTCTCCTCCCTTGGACTTGAGAACTGGATAAGGGTTCTGCTGTTTGTCTCTTGTTTTGTACCAGGACATTTTAAGAAGCCACCCGAAGTTATACCACCCTGAGGGCAGGATTTTTGTCTGTGTTCTTTTTGTTACTTAGATTTGCTACTTAGGACATGGACCTTTTAGTGGTTAGAGGAACTCAGTCAAGGCCTCTGAGCTCCTATGTATTTGTGAAACACCCATCTAGAACACTGTATGGGGACGTTGCTGTAGAAGTTTTAAAAAAAGAGGGGAAAAAAAGGAAAAGTATCCTAAAAGTCCTCTAGAGACAGGTATGGAGAAGAAATGCTTCAAAATGATGCCATAGTGCAAAGCTCACTTCTTCACTTCTTCTTTTTTTTTTTTTTTTTTTTGTGGGAAATGTAAGAGAAACCAATTCTTCTATATGCTGTTAAGCTGCACCAAAACAGACTTCTGATTCAGGTCAAATATACTTTCTTGAAGTTGCAGCGTTTGTGTAGGCCTGCAAATTGCAGAAGTAATCTTTGAACTGCCTTCAGAGGTTCTAAGTGCTGTGGGTCAGAGAGGCAGACATGGCATCTACAGGGATGTTTTTGTCTACTATAGAGAGGGCAAACCAGTGCATGAAAGTACCTGCAAAACATTTTGGACACAGATGTATTGTCAAACTGGAACAGAACCTGTCATTTTTGTTGGGAGCTTGCTTTATTTAAAAGGGGGGAGGAATGACAATTTATATTTTGAGCTTTAGCCTTGTGCAATTTCAAATGGCAAAGTTATCAGTCCCTTGAAAAGTGTTGTTTATAATAGTAATACCAACAGACCTTAAACTATAATGGCACTGCTGAGCTGTGCAGTAGTAACGTTACAACACATAGGGCTGTCAGACTTAATGCCACTAAACTGTATCTAGATGGCAAAAGCAATGATGAATGAATGTCCTGGTTGGCAATAACAGGTCTCCTTGGTCCAAAAGACTGTGAGCCCCTAAAATAACTGCAGGCAGACAAATGAGGACATTCACTGAGCTGTACCACAGGACCTTGCTGTTCAGGATATAACAGCTTCTCAGAACTAAAAACAATTACAGAAATACAATATTGAAATATGAAACATCTGGGATACCTTGCACCCTACTGCAGCTAGCAAAAAGCTGCAGGATTCAGGGATGCAGTAGAGTATTTTCAGCCTTCGGTTTCCTGGCCCTGAAGAAAGAACTTTGGGAAGGCCGCAAGGCACTTATGTTCTGCTGACCAAAGCATCGAGGCAGCTGCATCTTGCTTTTAGAAGTGACTGAATGCTGAGATTCGCTGCACAGAGCAGAGATGTCTTAAATATCTTGTGGGAAAACAAAACCGAGAGTTTAAATCTCACGCCTATCTCACTTGTCAGTTAACATGAGGATGTAACTTCAGTGCAAAGTGAGTGGGGACCTCTGTGTATCAGGCACAGGGAAGTTGCCACATGTTTAGTTGATGGAGGTTGTGCAGTGTTTTATCAGCATATAATGAATTGCTTAACTGTGTGAGCAGCAGCCTTAGCTAGAGGTCATCTTTCCAGGGAAGAGTGATGTGTTTCAAAAATTGCATCGTAGAAAATGGCAAATATTTCCTAATGACCCCACTCTCATGCAGGATTTACAAGAACTTCTTTACTAGTAACAGTGCTGAACAATATGAATATTTCATTAATTTTTTCCTCATTTTTTTCTGCGTATTACTTGGAAAAGTTTGTTAACACCTTTTTTCTTTTTTTCATTTTTATTAGAGACAGGTTTAGCCACTGTTGAGGCAGTCCAGAAAAAAAATGTATCTGTCCAGGAAAAAGATTTCATATACAACTACAGTGTTGCCTTCCTCTCCATCACTAATACACCTATATGCATATTCATTAAAAGGAAAATCATTAAAATAAAAAGATGAATGAAGTTTTATGATCATACTGGGCCTTTTAAAGGAGACCTTTTACATCTGTTACTACATAAGCTACATATCTGACTTCTCTTGTGCTTCTGAATCCAGTAAGATGTACAAGTAGAAAAAGCAATCATTTTTTTTATCATACTGCCTGGGCATATTAATGGCCGATATGACCATTGTCATAATGTGGGAGAAGTAATCTTTATAAAGATAGTTTTGTTTCATCTTTGCATTACATACGTGAAAAATATATACCTGGTATATGGTTACTCATTACTTCATATGTTAAATGTATATTCAGATCCCAAATTCCATAATGATACCCTTATTATTGGTAATCCAACAGGTGTCAGCCTGTTTCCTTTTCAAAATTCTGTGTGTTCCCTGAGGTGGTCTGGATCACTGTTGAAATTGTTTTAATAGTGATCTACATATAGACCATGATCCCAATAGTAAGCTGTGGTCAGCATACTCTTTTTAGAACTTATTCTTGCCCTGGGAGAACTGATGAATCAAAACAGACATAGTAACCGACCCTACTGATGCCGTTCAGCTACAAAGAGAGTGGTGTTTTACATTTTGCAGGCATAGGGGTTGCATCTAGTGTCAGCCTTTGCATTTAGTTTGTTAATCTTATCAGTAGCTCCTTGTTGTCATGATGAAATAGCTGTGCTTTAGGAATTTGGCACTATATGGCTTATGTAAATGATGTTATTAAACCGATCTCAGTTTAGCTGTATTTGGCAATTCCTACTTCTGCTACATGTTAGGAAAACTTCCTTAATCTACTAATTGTTTATATTAATTTTTAATGTTCTCTGTACTGCAGTTATGGAAGTAAAATAGCACGGACAGTGAATCCTTGTTGTAAATAAAAATAGATTGAGAAGATACTTTTTTTGATGTGTTCAAACAGAAGAACCTGCTCTAAGAAAACATCCCTCTAAATCTTAGAACCTGAGCTTTTCCAGAAGTCTCAAGTCTCTGGCTGGGGCTTGTGTAGGACACAGCTTCCACTAATCTGACTTCTTCCTTTTGATAAACAAATCTGCATCAATAAGGACCTCCAAATGAGTGCTCAGAGATCCGTGGCTCTGCTAGTGCTTTGTGAAAATGAAGTAAACTGTTCTAAATAGAATACAGGTGTTCATCCAGAGTGGTGTCAGACTTGGTTATTGAGGGATGATGGGCTTCCCAGTGTAAATTACAGTGGCACAGGGAACATGTTTTCCATTTTAAATACACACAGCATGTAAAGCCCCATGCTTGCAAATCAATTAAGCTAGCTATTGTGGTTAAGATTTTCTAGGGCCAAAGTCCCCCAGTGTTTTTGTTACTGTCGTGTCTTTATTAATAAGTATCAAATGCTTTGTATGTAACCCTGGAAAATGGTTCAATTCACAAATGGAAATTTGCATTTGCATCAGATGTAACCAGGGTGAACCACGATTAAGCCACCAAAAAGGAAAACATGACTTTGTATCCTGTGTTCCTCATATTAGTAAGGATCTCTTGCCTGAGGAGGAGATGCGGGATCAGGCTTGAAGTAAGGAAAAAGAAAGAATATGTACAGTGCATAAACATCTCGTAATAAACCACAGAGATGACAGCAGTAAAACAGGATCAATTATTCATGCTTCAGGCACAGAGAACCGTGCAAGTGTATTTCTAACACATACAGATGAAAGGATACCTAATAACAAGCCAAAAATACCTATAAATGTTTGCAAGCAGTCAATCAACATCGTGGGTGTGATCAACCATTCAGTAGGGAGTTAATTTCTCAATATATGACTATCTGTCTTCAGTTTCTGGGCAAACATCTTACGAGCAGCATGATAAAGGTTGTTTTAAGGCCAACGACACCTCAGAGTGGGGGATTACAATAGGATATGGCTCCATCTTTCTCCTCTGTAAAAGATGAAGGACATTAAATTTTTGAGATACCTGTGCACTTTTCATGTGCTTCTGTTCAAAATATACCAGTGCCTCCAGCTCTGCAGGTGTCAAATTTTCTCTTCCTTCTGAGTTGACTCTAAAATAATTTCAGAAATTACATTCGTCGAAGCCTTCTTCCTCATATTTCCTCAGCTCCTACCTTAGGAACTCGAAATGGCAGAAAGATGGATAAAAGGGGTTGAGACCTTTTCTTATTGGTGGTTTCTGATGTATACTATGCGTAAGTTTGACTCAGTGAAAATTCATACAGTGTACAAGTTTATTGGTAGCTTCAAAAGAAATCACACGAGTTAAAAACAGCAAACATTGACCATTAAGAAACTATAATGTCTGGTAGACCTGTGGTTCAGTACATCTAAGTGCAATTGCAGCTCCTACCCTGTACATTGAAAAATGCTTTCATGATTATCTGTAATGTAATTCAGGGCTGGTTTTTTCCCCTCTTTTTGCCTTTGGAGTTGAGCAAGGCGTCAAATACAAGAAAAAAAATGGTTAGTGTAACAGCTTCAGAGAGGGCTAGGACTACTGTGGTCGTTAACTACTTGCTGAAAAAAAAAAATCATGCTGATAAAGTAAACCTCAAGTTCCTTTCTTCCTGTCTTCCTCTGAGCTGTATTTTTCCTCTTATTTTAGATTAGCCTGGAGTTGGAGGTGATTAAGAATGTTTTAAAGTTGATTGTGTAGAATGCATATGGTTCATAAATATACACTTGGCGCTTCAAACAACAAAGCTGCTAGGTTCATTTGCCACGTGTCTGCTGTTTCGTTTTTGAGGTGCTGTTCTCCCCACTGAATTTCTCCCCTTTGCTGTGTTTTGGTGACCTCAGCAGACTATTATAATGTTGCTAAATTTAGCTGATCTGTGATCAGCTCAAGGGGGTGATAGAGAAGTGATTCAAATGTAAATTTTACAAGGTAGAATTTCTTTTCAGAAGCTGAGTTTTATTCTTTATATAAATTGTTTCATTCCTACATTGCAGAACAGGTGCTGATAAAATGAAGTTAAAAGTTGGTTTATTCAGGCAGATAAGGCAGTATCTAAAGGTATAAAAATTGACAAAATACTACAAATACTTACAGATCTTGCAGTAGAATTAGAAAGCTAGAGCTTTACAAAAATGAAGGTAATAAGTGGACTTTATAGAAATAAATACTTTTATTATTATGCAGCCTTGGAAGTATTTTAATGCTTTTTTCCTGGGGTAGAAATGGCTAGCTGATATGCTAGAAGTTAAAGCTATGTAAGTTTCGCTTAGTTCTGTATGAAATAAGTGTGTTATGTGTGTCACTGTGGGGCCTGGCCAGCTTGGTGATGTTCTGTATCTGGTGGTGGGAAGCATAAAAGTCCTAATTTATAGTCTGCTTTTTAAACTTAAAGGGTTTTCTGTGCACTATATGTCTTTTTATGGCACAGAATACCTTGGAGGAGTATCCGTGGCTCCACAGTTCACTTCTGGATGTTTAATAACAGCAAACAATAAAATTTATTTAGTGGTGGTGAAACAGAGGAACAGAAATTCCTGAGAGATGCATTTACTCAGCTGAAGTTGCAGGAAATAAGCAAAAAAAAATGAGTAAAAATATTTTGGCTAAACAAATGTGCAAATTGTTTCAATCTCTAACTTTCTTTGGGCTGTTAAGAGAGCTTCAAATCCCTAAAGATCTTAGATTCTAGATGAAAATGGATTAGTGAGGTGCAATTGTTATGAATAGTTGTTACAGAAAAAACCAGCACTATCTTCTAGTCCCTTCGCTGAAACAACATTCATGTTTGGTCCTTGTGCTGTTGGGAAATTTGGGTAAGAGATGTGCTTGTGGCACAGTGCAGCACTGCGTGGGATAGTCCCATCACACCACCAAGCAGAGACCCCCACTCGTGTTGCAAGAAGCAGCGTTCCTGCTGCAGCCTGTGCACGGCTGCAGGCAGTACAGTGCTGCCAGGGCAGTCTCTGCTTTCTGGCATTTACACACACAGCTTCGTTACAAAAATAGTCAGGAAATGCTTTCTCCTGAAGAATGTTTGATCATTGCTTATTTTATAGCTGATATTTGTAGCTTAATAGACTTTCCATGTGTCTATAATAACTCAACTGGGTTCAGAAATATTTAGTGTGATAGTCAGGAAAGGAATTTTTATGCAAAAATTTTCAGATGTAGACTGTAGAGTAAATTAATTGTGTTTATCCAAAAAACAAGAACTGTGAAAAGTAATAAGGTGGATTCTGGTCAAGATTTTTCATAAAATTGGAATAAAATTTTTCATGCAGATAAATATGAATGCATAGTTTTAGTTTAAAAATCCTTGAAAAAGCAGGTATACTCATTAAGAACACAAAATAGCATGTGCATACAGAAAGCCAGACCTCCTAAAATCTCTCTTATCTTATGCAATAAAATATTCTTATATAGTGCTGCTGGAAGGAGTGAAGAAATTAGAACCTTTTTTATTATAATTTTATGTGGCCTGTTCAAAGAATAAAATTGATGAGTGTCAGTCCTCAATAATTAATGAAATACACATTTTCCTTAATGTCTGCGCTGTCTCCTCCCTAGTAAAAATAATTCTGATGCCAAAAAATGTGTTTTGCTATATTTGTGTTGAGCAACATAATTTCATTTTTCTTTGGTGATGCCGTGATCTCAGGAATGTTTTGGAAGATAGGTCTCAAGCCTTCCTTCTTGCAGCTGTGGGTCTAAATTTGGACTTGGTTGCAGGACTGTATGCAAGAGCCCCAGTGCTGCTGCCTATGCAGGATTTGGTCACGGTGTCGCTTTTTAAAAATTATTTTTATTTTTTTAAGCTGTCAAGGTGTTGCTGCTGGGAAGCCAAAAGCAAGCACACTCAGTCTTTGGTTTTTTGTTTTTGGTTTGGAGAGAAAGGCAGAATATCTAAATGAGGATTAAAAAAAATAGTCTTCACAAAAAGTAAATTTTCTAATTCCATATCGAAGGATGGAAAGAGAAGGCTTTTGCCTCAGCCTTGGAGATGAGGCAGCCCATTGCCAGGGGAGCCAGGCCACCTACCTGGAAGACTGGAGGGAAATCAGGTTGGGACAGAAATTCCTGATGCTGCTTCCCATAATTTGTTGGCAGAGGGTTGTTTTACTCAAATCATCATTGTAGGCAGAGATGAATGGAAAATTTAAAGGAAATAAATTTGACAGGTCAGTTGTTGCTGATTTCACACAGTTGAACTTAAGCACTCTTGGGTCTCCATTGCTTCTGTTTCACATGAGATGCATACGGACAGTCAGCTGAAACAGGAGATACTCAAGATCGTGCTGAGGGTTAATCTTTTACAACCTAAAGAAATTTCTTGAGCTGACCCTCATCTGTGCTTTTGGAAATAAAGGAATCATTTGGCCAACGCTTCCTCCATTTGCAATTAAACATGCTGGCAGCTCTCCAGCAAGTGCAAATTTAGCAGCACAGAGGATATCATTTCAATACAGTGACCCAGGCTTTTGCCAGATGGAGTAGAGGACTGCTTAGTGAAATCAGATCTACAGATGTTTTTGTGAGCAAAGGAAACCATTTGTGATATTGGGTGGGAGTGTGATACAGGGATAAGGAAAGCAACACAGGTTTCTTCACTATTTTAAGGGTTTTTTCTACCCTTTAGTTTTCCTTTGTCTTGGTCGTTTTTATTTTAGCCTGGAAAAGAGACTACAAAGCTTCTTTTGAACCGTATTATCTTTCATTTTGTGCCAAGCTACAAAGTGGCATACAGCAGACCTGCTTGTTCATACCAGCAGCTGGGAGGCCTGCTCTGAGCCCAGGAAATGGGTGAAAAGTTGAGGAAAACTGCAGGTCTCCACAGCTGCTGTTGGCAATTCTGCCTGGCACTGCTTCCAGTAATGCTGCTGGGGAAAGGGAGCTGCTGGACTGGCATGAGCAGCCCACTACCACCTGTGTTTCTTGCTCTCCATCTCACAGCAGGGTTCAGCATGGTCCTCGTTGCGATGTGCTGCTTTGTGGTCACAGAAGTGCGATGGTAGCTTGTGAATCAACTTTTCAATTCCATTCCCCAGTAAATGAGCCTCATGCAGTGTTTGTTATGTTGACAGCTGACATTTAGCTTTGATTATTTATGTTTCATAATATTCTGGAGCCTGGATTTGATGGCATAGGTTTTAAAAGTAATGAAGGCTTCAAAATAATGAGACCTCAGCATTTGGCTGCTAATGCCATGGTGAGAGACGGGGGAGGGAGGGGCAGACCTGCTTGTGGTCTGTACAAACCGCAGTGTGTGGATGGCAATAAACTATATGAGAGTTTCTTTAAGAAGTTGTCTTTTTGTCGCTAAAACTAAAAGAACTTCAGACGGTTCTTGGTTGCAGAAAGATTACTACATATCTGTTTGTAGTAATTATTTGTTTAACCTAACTTAAAGTAATGATTCATTCAAGAATTTCTTTGGAATGTTTAAGGATTTTCTGGTTTGGGGAGAGATTTTACTCATTCAGTTTTAAAAGAATACTTCTGTAGAGCTACCAGATAGCAACTGTTTTTAAAGTTATAAGTCAGAGAACATAATATACATTACCTTCTTAACGCAAGTTTCATCTGCGCATTTGTACTTGTGTAAGATCACCAGGCGTTGATCTGGTTTCTGCTAAGCACTGTCTCCTTGCAATGATGAATGTCCTGCTGTAAGAGGATTTCAGCTGGACAGATGTACTTTAATGTCTTGCAGTGGGATTTACTGTCTTATAAGTCTGATACTGGATTACTGTGTTTTTGGTTAGAATGTGGCACATATTGCTCATCCTGGGACACATGTTAAAGGAACAGTGCATGCGGGAAGCGAGCTTGGACCTATACAAATGCAGCAGTCCTTGTACTAGAAATAAAACTATTTAATTAAGTTCAACTATACAGTTAACTATTATACTCAAACTAGCCTATACTGCACTTCTGAAATAACAAATTTCCTGCAGTGATCTGAAGCTGGCTGAATCCTATTATGCAGGAACATAACTTCAGTATAGTTGTTAATTAGATGTTGTATTTGAAACTCTTAATAGTTGCTTATAGCTAAATTTCTGAAATTACCGCTGTGCAAGTGCCTTTCCAGTATACCTTGCAGAGAAAAATCATTTTGGCAAGGTGAAAACTCCAATCTGTGATTCCCATACAGTTTTATGAACAAAGCCATCTGTTTGCTAGAGGTGTTTTTTAGAAGGCATTAAGGCAATTACTACAGTTGCTCAAGATACTTCAGTGGAGAAACTCTGCCTGGAAGGCTTTGTGTGCCCATCAGGGCAGTCCTGGGGGATGCCCAGGCCCCTGCCCCATCCTGCAGGACATGGTCAATGCAGCTGAGTGAAGAGCAGTGGTCATACTTGCGTCGCTTAATAAGAAATTAATTCCTGTCTGTATGTTATTTTAACTACCATAGAAAATTATACCCTTATTAGTGTTACAGAAAGCAAATATCCAGAAAACTCTCTAGAAACCAGCTCACTTGCTAAATCCTTAGGATATTTAATATATTACATTGCCATCAACTGTTGCCTGAATGTTTTTTATTATGGTTGTTTTATTACTTTTAGCTTGGTAGAATCATTGTAGATACTGTAAATACCTACAGTTTGATTTAACACTCAGCATTATTTGCCGTGATTGAGAGACGGGACTCTGCTTGATGCAAGCAAGGTGTCGTTTTACATTGCCATCAACTGTTGCCTGAATGTTTTTTATTATGGTTGTTTTATTACTTTTAGCTTGGTAGAATCATTGTAGATACTGTAAATACCTACAGTTTGATTTAACACTCAGCATTATTATGTCCTGCTGGAAAATTAAGCACAGGGGGTATGGAAAAAATCCCTAGAAATACATAGTTGTCTGTTTCAGCAGCAGGCTTTCAACTTCTTGTGTAAATGCCTAACTTCATATTCCCTATCACATGTCTGGGGGTTCTGGGGTTTTTTTTTTTGTTGTTCTTGGATTTATTTTTTTTTTTGGTACCTACTTGCCCATCTTAGATGGGAAGAAGTTGTCACTGGAGTTGAATGTTGGAACTGATTATTATCTTTTTGTTCTTGCTTCTTAAATACTTTTTTCTAATATCTTAAAATTCTTATGCTTTTGCAAATGTGCATGTCTGAAGTACTGCTGCAAACAAATTTCCTTATCTAGTTCTTTTTTATTTCCTCCTGAATGCTATTGGGGAATAAAATCAAACATATAGAGTGTGCACCAAATGGGATTGCCTCTTCCTTTTAAGGTCTAGTTATCGCAGACATTTGCTCTTGCTGTGCAGAAAAACAATGCTAACATCTGCTTCATCTGGTTAGAAATGCATCTTGCTGTGTATTAAAAATGACTTCTACTTACCTTTTATAGCAGTATAATTTGTAAAATCACATTTATAAAACTGAAACAGCCTAAAAAGTAGCCTTGTTCATTCTTTTCATGTGGTTTCCATACAAAGGGTGAACGTTTCAAAGGTCTTTGACAATTAAAATAGACACATAGGAAATATCAGCCTTTTTTTGGCACTGTAGTACTCCTAGAAATCTTGCCCAAAGGGCTTGTAGTGGTGTTAGATTATTTCAATTAAAAAAAATTAAAAATCGTTCTGCTTCTTTTCAAATGGGATTCACTATTTCTGGAAACTATTAAATGTTCAGATTGAGGACCCACCTTTTCTAAATTAATGCAGCACAGAAGAGTAATTAAATTTGGTAATCTCATTAAAGCTTTTAATGGAATTGATCATTTCAAGGAGTTCTTCTGGTTATTAGGATTTCTTAACAAAGGAGTCACTATTGGATTATTCCTGCTCTTTTCCAGTTGCAGTTTGTTTTTAGCTACCATGCAAGGTAGACTTTCCAGGACCTTGTTTTATTTCTGTTGAGGATGGGACCAACGTGCAGTTCCCCAGGGAGATGAGAAGCCCAGTTGTAGTGTTCTCCTCCAGATTGTTAGCGACTAGTTCCGTTTTTTTTTCTGAAGCTAGTTACAAACTTAGCTCTAAAATTCATTTTGTAAATGCTTGTTCATTAAAGAAAAAACCTAAAGAGCAGTCAATTTTGGCTTTTCGTAAGTACACCTAGTAACATGATCTGAATCAAGATGCTCAAATCTACCTGGTTTGATTCTTCAGTAAAGAACACTTCCGAGGTTTTATTTCTCAGTTACTGAGAAATAAATAAAATCCTTGTTCCCATTTTATTTCATTTATAAACTGTTAAAGTTGTACTATTGCAATATCATAAAACTGTAGTGTTCCTATAAAATTGCTTTGCAGGGCTGTAATTATTTTTACAGAACTTTGCTCATTGTTTACAATAAAAAATAAAAAAATGTAAAAAGGCAAGAATAATCCTACTGAGCAATTCTATTTATTATACCAGTAGGTTCTACAGTGTGAATGTGTATATTTTCATTATGTTTGTATGTATGTATGTGTGTAAACTTGCTGCCTTGTTTTGATGGGAGGTGTTATTTCTGGCCCCCTTCTCTATGCCATTTGTGACTGTTCCTCAATCATGTCTTTTCCAAACTGAGAAATGCCACTAATTAATCTCTTTCTGCGTGCCATTCTATAACTTTGATTACTATTATCTGCTCAGTGGCATGTATTACTGAGGTATCTTTTACAGATGTGAGAGATGAGCTTCATTCGGTATTAAAGGTGGACAGTGATGGTAAACTTAAAGGAACAAGAATAAATTAAAAACCATTGCTTTATGAGTTAGAAATAAGATTTGTGGACACATGGCCAATTTTCCTTCTATACCATACATTTTTGGTTAGTCTGCAGGTCAGAACCAGGACTACACAGTAAGATTGCTTTCTGTGTAATAGGAAAGTAGACCAGGTAAATGCAATAGCAAAGCAGAGAGAACCACTGTTTCCATGCCTAGAACAGGCCTTTCAACAACGTGTTTTCAAACTGTAGATGATACTTAATCTCATGCCATCCTGTCAACACATCCCCATCACCTGCCTCCATGCTTATCTGAGCCAAATTGGTGGGGCAGGAGCCTGTGCCCTGCAGACAGCAATGCCACTAACACACAAACTAAAGTTTGTTCTCGGGTCTTAATTCTGCCCCAGCCTCTCTTGGAAGAGCTGATATAATGATGTACTCAGTGCAATTATGGCAGTTTCAGCAATATTTACTGTTTCAATGGAGAGATGTACTGTGATAATTTTTATTGGTGTAAAATAGTAATTAATGTCAGACCAAAATTTTTCATTTGTTCCTCATATTTAAATTGCATCTCCAGAAATAAATGTTGTGAGATTGCTACAGACCTCTGTGAATTTTGCTGTTATAGATACCATTTATTTTACTTTTGCTGCTGAAAGATTTATTGTATGAAATGTGTGTGAAGAGATTGATAGACCTCATTTGAGAAATACTTGCAGAGGACTCAGGCAGCAGATTTGCAGGTAACAACTTCCAGGCTTCTTTGCAAAATAACTGAGTGAGGAAAACCAAAGCAGTAAGGACAGAAGGTTCATGCAGGTTTTTCGCCATTTCTGTGCTATGACTGCCTGTCCTCTTAAGCATCATTTAGGAGACAATCAGATGCTAGTATAAATCCTGTCTTCTTTTTATGCTCAGTAACTAGGGACAGAAGAGAAGCTCTGCTCCTGCCCTTTCAGGGTTGTTTAGTGTGCAAAGAAAAGGAGCAGCCATGGGCACTTGTTTGCCTCCTGTTAAATCACACAATCCCAGAAACGTATCTGCCAGCATCTCGGGGATACCTGCTGTGCTTTTACAGGAAGAGTTGATGCATATAACCCTTGCTTATCTAA
The DNA here is from genome assembly GCF_000699245.1 of Pterocles gutturalis. NCBI lineage: Eukaryota > Metazoa > Chordata > Aves > Pterocliformes > Pteroclidae > Pterocles > Pterocles gutturalis. The sequence goes on from NW_010120575.1 coordinate 110,960, forward strand.
GATTCGCTGCAGCCAGTGATAGAAAGGGAAAAAGATGCCTCCTTGACTCTCCAGCACATCAGTATTGGAGAGCTCACTGGAACTGCACAAGTAAATCCACAGTGTTTGATCTGAGCACTTCCTTGTATAGAAAAGGTCAGTTTTTAATATCAGGGACATCTGCTTAATCACTCCCCTGTTATCTCAACATTCTCAGCAAGCTATTTTCAATATCATCACCATGATTAAAGCTCTACTAAAAGACTCTAGGAGCTACTAGACTGACATTAAAATTAATCTTAGCTTTGCTAATTATCAGTCTTATTCCTATGAATGAAGAATATATTGGACTTTGTATTGATCTCCTCGTTTATCAAGCAATACCACATACTAAAATGGAAAAGGAAAGTAATTTTGATTTGAGAACAAAATGAAGCAAAAAGGTAACAAATTCCTGCAAGGTCCCCCTGCCAGCTGATCTTCATGAGTCTGGTGACTTCAGAAAATTGAAAGGACAGTCTACTGGAGAGAATTAGGATGCAATCTCTTATTCTTTGACCCCCAACTATGTTCAAGGAACATGATTTCTGTGTGCCTGAGGAAACATGGTATTCCATCACTAATTCCTTCAAGTGAAACCATTTTAAAAATTTCTGGCTTCAGACTGTATTACAACAGCCGCACTTACTTGAGGAATGCAGTTTGGTGTAACTGCAGTTTACCTGCTTGTAACAGAATTTCCTTACATTGTGGTGGGTAAGGCGCTCAAAAAAATTCTGTAGTATTCTGAGTCTAATAAAGACTTACATCTTTAGTATGAAAGGCTTACCAATGTAAAAGCCTGCCAACTAAAGGCTGGGCACTTTGGAAATAAGATCATGGGCTTCATTAAGTTTTCTGAGCGGGCCAAACCAAAATATTTTATGTTTGAGGTACCACGACCTCCTTGTACAAAGGGATGCCTCTCTTCTAGACTCATGAGCTGCAGGCTGTCCCTTGCCAGCAATATGAAAACAGGCTGGGGAGAGAGGGAACGGTTTAGGTGAAGGTATCTGTAAATATTTTCATGTACAAGTGATAAAGATAATTTCTTTAGTGGTAGTATAACATGGTGCCTGTGCCTACAAGAAGCTACAAGATCATGCATTTGTATGTTATATGTTTGGCTGTTCACGTTGTGCTGAGTGCATCCAATTTAACTCCTGAACTTGCCATTAGGATGCTTTGTGGACTTCTGCAGGAGAAGAGGAGTCCTACAAGGGTATAGATGGCTACTCCCATAAGGGAGGGTGTAATGTCATGGTTTGTGATTAATCGTGCAATACGCTTGTGCCTGAGAAAGCCGTTTGGTGTGCTGGGAGCAGCCTTTAGATTAGCTGTTGATAGCTCTCTACATTACTTGGCTTTGTTTTCATCACATTTATAGCACATACCTGATTTCAAGTCCAGTTTTAAAATGCAAAGTGAATATAAAGCATTCCTCACTAACATTAATTAATGAATCAGTATGGTAGCGCTTAGCACACGCTCTGTCAATACGCACCAAATACTGCATGTAACCACAGAGGTACTGACCAGTAGACACTGGCACATGGAGTTTTATGTTGGTGCAATTTATCCTTTGCCCAGGGCCTCAGCTAATTGCATTGGCTTTAGTATAAGCTATTTTCAGATGCTTTTAGACATGGTTTGTAATGTATGGTACACGTGAGCATATGGTTTGACTGAAATCTTTTCCAGATGTGTTTAATTTGCCTGCTCAAAACTGAATTTATCTGAAGTCTCCTTGAGTCTGAGTGCTTGAGCACAGAGACTGAGGTTTGGGGGGCATTTTGTCTTTTTTAAATAAAGTGAAGTCTTCTTTTTGAGGTGTTTGATAAAATGAAGGCCTTCCTTGACTCTTGAAGTTGTGTGTTCAGTGTTCTAGTGCTGCAGTTCTAAAGCTGGTACAGGTTAGATGTGGGATTCTTTTGTTTGATTTTAAATCTGTATGAGCAATTTAATTTTTATGAGAAGTATTTGCTATGCTGCTTTTCACCTTATATTATAAGCAGTACAGTTAGAGGCATTTTGGGGGATTATATATATATTTTCAGTTATAAACTGTACTAAATATTTTCTGTAGGCTGTGTTGGCTTAAGGTTTCCAGACATCTATTTCAAAACCAAATTAATTTAAAAATTGATCTTTTATGACTCTCAGCTCGTAATGTTGAAGTATCTTGGCATTGAGAAAGTTAGAACCTAAAAAAGTCCCAGGTTGTCTTGGAGAAACCAGAGACATTCTCAACAGTATTTATTTCCCATTAACTTTAATGAACATGTTTTCATGTAATCTACAGTTGATATAGTTAGCTACTCTTAAAGTGTTTTCTTTTGTATATATATGGATTTTCTTAAATCAGTCATTTTTTTTCTTCATTTAATTTTTGATAAATTATATTTAAAAATATCACCACAGAGGTTTTCAGAGGCTAACTGTAGGGATTTAGACAATTTCCAAGCCTGTAATTGCTTGTCTTGTAGGAGACTTGTGAATCTGATCTTCAGGAGTTATTGGTCAGACTGTCATCTGTCCTTGTGCAGCATAGTCTTCAAGGATGCTATTTCCTTGCACATTTAGAACAACAGAGAGGTGTCCTTTGTTGTTGTTGTTTAAATAGCAAATCCTATGCGATACTGAAACAGGACAGCCTTTGTACTAGCCTGATAACTTGGACTGAATTTCAACAGCAAAGAATGGTTGTTCTTGTTGCTACAGTGTTTGGTGTGTGTCTGTCTTTTTCTCTAGAAAATGTTCTCTGTTGACCTAGATGTCTTCTCTTGAAATTTAATGCTAGAAATCTCTAAAGGGCATGGAGAGCAGGCAATCCTTCCTTAACATCTCACTGTACAGTGAGGGCATTTCCAGCATCAAAGAGCAGCTGGTTCTCCTGCCAGGGAGCGTGTGTGTGTTTGTGTAGCTGGGCTCGTGTGCCCTCTCCGTTCCTCACCATGTTATCCTTGCGCTCAAAAATGACCTGTTGACCTTGGGTGAGACTGTACCATGGGGACTTGTAAAGGTTGCACATTTTTGAGGAGAAATTAGGCTTTGTTATACTTAACAGCTTTTCTTCGTATGTTGATTAAATAGCTAATTGTTTTCATGCCACAATCTCTTTGTACATAGCTTAAAGATGAGGTGGAAACCTGACATTGTTGCTTTAATGGTGCCACAATGAATGTGTCTGGTAAATTAGAACAAATAAATGTACTGGTGGTTTACTGTCTGTCGGGAAAATTCACTTGAAACTGTTGGAGGGCTAGCAAACTGGGAATGTTAATTTATCCTCACTCATGCTAACAGGCTCTTTAATCTCGGGTGTTTTGCACATGCGGCTGTTTAAGTTCCCTTGTGATTAAAATGCCAGTCCTGCTTGGCCTCATAATAATTATTAGTGAGAAGGAGAGTATACCCAGCCAAACACCGCATGGATATTTGAAACCAGTTTGAAGCAGATGTAACATTGGCTTGTAGGAGGCGGCTCTGGATCGCTCCTGGGCACTTGTCTGGTTTTTCAAATGTGCACCTGGGGTGCATGGGTCCAGGAAGATCCCTTTTGGGATGCCCAGATCTGGGCTGCAGAGATCTATGTAATCTTTCCTGCACTTTAAGGGTGGCAAGGAAGTGCTGGGAATTTTATTTAATAGTATTGTCAGAGTTAAAGGTCAGTACCAGCTCATACCAGTTTAATAACAGAAATGAGCTGTACTAGACTCACTGTCCCCATATAAGGACTTTGTAAGTGTACATATGAGTTACAGTGGTCCCTCTTTCTGTATCTTTGGGATCCAGTTTACCTGGTGTCTTCACTACCCCATATACCCTTTCTAAGCATAACTGAAGTTGGTTAGAGATTGGTGATCTGGCTCAATATAATTGGCCTTTGAAAATATGAAGAAATAAATCACCAAGCATCTGCTGAACTTAAAATATCCTTTTCACCCTTTGAGCAATGTCCCTTTTTCATTACAAGAGCATATACCTATACACGTAGCATTTCTTTGAAGTGCCCAGTATTGTAATTATGTTTCATGTAATCCCAAATTCAGCTTGTGCTTACCTTCTCGGTCTAAAACTGGAACAGAAATATGTCTATTTCTCACAGAAGGTTTCTCAGCTCTGGTTGGTGTGGACCCATTTCTTCTAAGAAGTACAAAGAGTATATTTTTCCCCTTCAGTAACTTTTCTGCAACCCCAGACACACCCACCTAGCACTTCACAGGTACTCACACTGGAAAATCAGATAATTCATCCCAATATTGGATTGGTGAGGGTGATAAATCCAGACCTGCAGATGGGCACAAAGCAAAGTATATGGGATAGTCACATATGGTGACACATTAGAGAAGCAGAACTGGGGTCACAAGCTGGGAAGTCGTAATGCCTGGTTCCAGCTAGTGACACCTCTTTCTCTGAGGGGCTTTCTGTGGACATTTGGGCACTTAATCTGAGCTTGTCAGTGACCAACAGGAGAGTCTTACTTTCAATCCTTCCCTTCAGGACAAATGCTGTTTTCTCAAATATAACCTGCTTAGGAGAAACATTAAATGGCTTCACATCACCACTGAGGAACAGTTATTCACCTTGTCACATAGGTAATGTGCTGTATGGCATGCCATAATGTAGTGTGGCAAGGTGTTACGACTTTGCAATAATTAAAATACAAATGAAAAATTGGTTAATTTATGTGGCATCATCATTTATCATAATAGAAAGTAAATGTATGGTCTAAAGTAGGGCTAATGTATTAAAAATAAATAATTCAAAGAGCAGTCAGTGGAGTTCACATATATGTGAAAAACACTCCCCTGGGCTTGAACATTTACGTGTAGTAGAATAAAACAAGAGTTAGTGCCTGGAAAACTGATTATAAAAGATTATTTTTAATTTAGAATGGAATGCTAGATTTTAAAGGGGGGGTGTGTGTAGAAAGTTGAAGTGGAGTTTGTCACTTGCATGAATTTACTTGCTTGAAGAACAGCTGTAAAGAGAGAACAATTTTTACAGTGGTTGCAGTAGTACTTGACAATAGGTAGTTCTCATGTCAAGTTGCTTCAGTGTTGTCCTGCAAGCAGTATTTATTTTCAGAATTAGTCTTGATCATGGTTGTTTTGCTAAATTTATCTTGTGTTTTGAATGGCCAGGGATACATTGCTTCACTCTGTCACTATGTATTTGTTGGAAGTTGTTTGTTCACTTGCAATATTTGATACATCTACAATGATGCAATTCAGATGATATAACTGTATCTGAGCCACATTCCATGTATTTGTAGTTAGACTTCTAGTCATTTAAGGACTCTCCAGAAAAATACATTTCCTTATGCTCTGTGCTCAGTATTCAGGATAGTTTGTATTTTTCAATTGCCTATCTCTTTATGTGTATGCTTATAGGAATATCCAAAAGCTTACTCTATTTTAAAGGTAAGTGAAAGTAATAGAGTTCTACTGGGAGCAAATACTGAGCAGGAAAATAGAAAATATATTGTAGCTGAAGTCAAGGGAATTTAGATAGCTTATACCAGCTGATTATTTGACTGTAATGGTTTAGTTTATGTAGGATAAATTGTTCACAGAAACATACATAGTTCCAAGACTTTCTTTTTAAGCCAGTTCCATCTCCCACACAGCTAGCTAAACTGTGAGTATTTTCTAATAAGGTAAAAGAACTGTATTTTTTACATTAAAAGAATAACTCTTCACTAATGGCCACAGCAGAGGGTAGCACAATACCTATCCAGAAATCTTAAACTAATTTTGCAAAAATACACTTAACAATCACTCTGAAAGAACTTTATCCGTATGCAAATTTTGTAATCAGTACAACATCCTCTGATCTTATAGGAAACAGCAGATAATGCATCAGTCTCCTATCCCTTGCTCTGCACTAGTCCAACCGGCATGTTTCTTGGGGGTTTTGATTTCTTTCCCTTTGAGAGAAATTCTAAATGGCATTCATACAGCAAAACTGAGGAGGGGATTGGAGATGAATTCTGCACTGTTTATACCACAAATAGGATGAGAGAAGTCCAGGCATTTTTCTATGCTGTTGTACAGGCTGTTGAACCCTATCGTACTTCTGGGCAGATGTTTTGGTGCCAAGTGAATCTGGAAAATTGCAGCTTATCACTGTGCCTCACCCCTAAGTTATAGGCCTCTCTAATCTTGATACTGAGCATGGAGGAACTCCCCTTGTGTCAGGAGGCAAACTCTGCAGGTTTTAACCCTTCGCCCGGGGATCCATGCTGGTTGGCATGTTTTGTGGAATTTCGTCAGTCCTTCAGTGAGTTTCCTCCCTTAGGAGCTACCATCACCCTTTAAAACTTTCTCCTTCTCCTTTCTTTCTGAAGCCAATCGGAGCTGTAGGTGTACTATCTCATTTCCCCAAAGCCACAGGTTAGTAACAGCTTTCAGTTGTTGTTACTGCTGATATGAGCCAATGTTGATTCAATGACTTAGGTGAGTAGTTCTGTTATGTCACCTCCGTTCTGAACCCACACTTAGTGAACATCACCAAAGTCAAGAGTACTGCCTGAAGTGCTTATGTGAAAACTGAGGCAAGAGTATCAAACCTCTAGACCAGAAAGTACCTTATACGCTCACAGCTAGACATCTCAGAGCTCAGGTCATGCCATTACTGATTTTGTCTGAAGTTAAGAGAAAGAAATAAATCTTGAAAGAAGCTGTTAAGGATTAATTTTGAGAAAGGTCAGCTCCTCAACATTTTCTGGGTTCCAGAAATACTTGTTCATGCAGTTGCAGTGCTGTTGGCAGTTTAAAATATGGGCTTGGACTTGTTGGGGAGGGGGGTAATCTATTAATCAGCTCTTCATCATCTACAACTGCTTATCTTCTCTTTTCTGTAATTCCTCTTTTTAGTTGGACATCAGCATTGTCTACGTACTTCATATCATCCATCAGAAGGAATGAATGAAGTACACAGCAATATATCAGTTTGACTAAGCTCAATAAAGTGAAGGAGAGGCAGAAAATTATTGCAATAATCTTAAATCTTTAATGATAGTGGAGTTAAATATACATCATTTTCTTTACTCATTGCTGTAGTGATAAAACCCTGTGCTAGTACGTAGTTCTAATGTGAAAGTATCTTCTTATTCTGTCAGTAAAAATCTTTTTTCTTTCTTGCTTTCTTTCTTGCCTTTTTTTTTTTTTTTTTTTTACCAGAGTTCTAATAGATTTGGGAGAATACTTCTTCCAAACTTTATATAAAAAAATTAACTGAGCTTTTGAAGGAATTAACTTCACTCCAGCTGTGCCTCTTTCCTCTATGTTTGACAACCAAAAAAAATGTGTATTAAGTTTTCAGTGAAAGATTCAGCTGTTGCAAAGAATGAGTGGCACTCATTTTTGTCCTGGTTAAAAATAATTGCAGATATTTCATTAATAACCTGTAGTGTCCTCCTTTGAGGAGAGATTAAAACTTGATGGGAATGCAGAAATGTTCTTGCTGCTATTTGTGTGAAAGTTTTCCCAGCTTTGGCACAACTACATGGTGCATAAGGCTTATTAGAATTGACTGAGGAATATTCTGAGGATTCTGCAGCTGTCTAGCAAGCACTACCCCAGGGCTACAGGGACTGAGCTCAGCTCTCCCAGCACATTTGCCCTGAGGCTAAGGGTTTGGAGCAGACTGGACCGTAAAGCAAAAACAGAGATGCTCTTCCTGTCTCTGCTGGTGTAAGGTTAGGCAACAGAAGGGAAGATGGGAGACAGATGAGAAAAGGAGAAAAGAGGAGGTGTGAGAATTGCAAACTGGTGAGGCTGGAGTACACTGGAGCTGCCTGGACAGGAGACTCAGGCTGATGTCATGGTGGGAGGAAGAGCAGACTCAGATGTGGGGGTGGGGGCAGGACACAGAAATGGAAACAGGAACCATATGGGGCCCTGGAGAGGACTGGTGGTGGGTGTGACTGAGCGTGGGGCAGAGGCAGAAGAGATGACAATGCTGGAAGAGCCTGTGTAGGATGAGGTAAACAGAGGAGGCCTGTGAACAAGAGCATGTTAGCCACACCAGAAATGGGACAAAACCACAATTCCTGCATCACAGATTTCTCTGCTGTTAGTGTTAATGGGTTTCCAGTAGGTTTGCAGGTATTTTCTAAGTTTAAATCCCTTTGCTTGCTTTACACAATTCTGTGCTGTGTATTCAACTCTGATTATTAAACATTGAGAGGAACATTAATGTAAAGCTCAATTAGGAAATTTTAGAGGGACCTGAAGGAAAAAGTTCAGATTAATTTATTGGTTTTCTCTATTTCTTTTAGCCTAGGACATCCATGCACAGAAACTATGTCAAGGTTAAGGTTTTGAGACTTGACTTTACAAGTTCAGAAGTGTTGGAGTCGCCTGTGCAATGATGGATGGGGCTATGCAGCAGAAGCAGGGAAAAGACAGCAACGGTTTGGCAGCCCATTTGCCAATTCTTGCAAGAGGACTGAGTGGGAACACACACAGCCTCAGTCAGAGAGAAACTTTCCAGGTTAAGAGTAATCCATGCAAACAAAACCAAGCTCTTTCTTGGTGCAAGGGATGTAACATGAAGTCATTGCTTTTAATGAAACTGTTCTGAGTGAGGTGGAACTTGGCAACTTCAAAGCATGTGTAATTGTTGGTTTTGTTGCTTTACACATCTCTCCATAGACGTGAGCGTTCTGGTTGTATTTTAGATAAGCGGTGATTGTGAAAATAATTTATAGATTAACATGGATTAAATGGAAGTTCCTTCATAGGAATATTTCAGCAGTAGGAATGATAGGCTTAAATTATACTTGTATAGTTTCTAAAAACTGCACTTTCCACTGTGGATTAGACTTACAATCAAAGCTCTGATTTAAATTCTCCTTAATAACTTTGTGATAACTTTTCCTTTCTGTGCCCTCTAAATTACTTTGTCTAGCAGTAGGCATGATAGGCTTAAATTATACTTGTTGTATAGTTTCTAAAAACTGCACTTTCCACTGTGGATTAGACTTACAATCAAAGCTCTGATTTAAATTCTCCTTAATAACTTTGTGATAACTTTTCCTTTCTGTGCCCTCTAAATTACTTTGTCTATTCTAGATAAATTGATCTCATCAAGAGTGTAAAGGACATCTTTTGTGAAGCATCAAATCTTTCTTGCTAGAATCTAGATTTATTAGCTTCACATTATGAAGTTAATAAATGTTGTCCCTCTCTCCCTTCTCAGGCCTTTGGGGATGGAATGGACTGAATGCTTAGAAGTTTAGGACATTTATGTGTAATAAGGAGTCCTTAAAAATGTGTTGCACCCTTAACTTAGGGGCTGACACCCAATGGTTGGAAAAGGCACGTTTTGAAGGTGGTTGTTGTTGTTGTTGCTCTTTTTTGTTATTTGAAGAAATCCATTTAAGACTTTCAAATCTGTTCTCTCAGACAGTCAGTGTTCAGTAAGATGTTCAGCTGCTTGCTTCAGGCTCCAAATTGAGATTTAATGAAATAAATAGTTTTAAAGCACCAGTCTAAACATAATTATAGCAGGATGTGTTACTGAGATTGTAGCCTCGAGTTGTAACTGTAGAGATAGAATTCTCCAGGAAAACCTCTCAGCAAATTTAAAAGGACAAATATAGTAATCTAGCAGCCCAGACCACGTGTGTGGTGCAGGTACATACAAGATAGATAGTAGAATGGCAGAAGCACTGATACACACATTTCAGAAGCAATATCATCTCTTTGTGCTCCTGAAGATGCCTCAGGAAAAACTGGGAGATGTTCTTTTTAAGTGCTCAAGATGTCTGGTGATGACAGCCTCATTCCAGAAAAGACAACTTTTCAAGTATGGACTATAGTTACTTGGCCTACAGAACACTATTCATTATCTGTGCAAGCTACTCTCAAGTATAGGTGATTCTTATTTAAAGCATTTAGGACTACAAATAACTGGACCCAAGAATGAGATGTATTCAGACTCATAAATACATAAATGTCTATATGAAGAAACCTAATAAAATCTACTTTTTAAAGGATTTCATGGAAATATTAACATTCTACTTGTCAAAGAGGTACAATTTCAACCAAAGCAACTTTTGAAATTCCTTTGGTTTACGTGAATAACATATTTTTCTTCTGTGACTATTCTTTTGAAGGAACCCAGCCAGACTACTTGTGATTTTTGCCTGAAACCTATGGTCAGCACTAATTTAGATAAAAGTATGTATCAAAGAATATTTTATTCAGCATATTTTTCCTCTGTGACTATTCTTTTGAAGGAACCTAGCCAGACTACTTGTGATTTTGCCTGAAACCTATGGTCAGCACTAATTTAGATAAAAGTATGTATCAAAGAATATTTTATTCAGCTGTGTGTGATCATGAATTACTGGGAATATGTAGCCATTTGTTATGCTTATATAGCAGTTCATAGGTGTGATAATCCTGGATCACTTCAGTCTTCTCTGTGAATTAGGCAATATGAATATCCTGTTTTGTCAATGTAGATTGAGAGACAGAGAGCAGGAGAGCTGTATTTTTCACTTTGGGTTTTTTTTTCTGGGAAATCTTTTCTGTTATAATGGCTTAACCTCCCATCTCTCTCCACCCATGCAGATGAACTTCTCAGAAAACTTTGGAAGTACTTTAATTTTAATGTTCAGATATCTTCTAGGACCATGTGGTCATAGTTTTAAAGGTAGGTTTCCCTCTGTTTAGGATTGCACCTAGAGGTAAGGAAGAACAATGTGATAAAAGCTCTCCCAGACATTTTCCATAATTTCAGCCTAAGAGAAGACACACACTGCTGTAATTGAACGAGTGCCTGCTCCATTTTTGCATTTGTCCAATTGCATCTGTGGCAAATTCAGTCACTCTGTGCACTGAAATACCCTGCAAGATGAAGCAGTGTCTGTAGTTGCTGTCGGAAGGTTTGTATGAAGATTTACCTGATTCAGGCTCTGGTTTCTGGTCACCTAAGCTATAAAGCCTGAACTTAAGTGACTTGCCCAAAGCTACCTAACAATCCTGTTGTGGAGCAAATGATTTTAAACTGATATCTACAAAGCTAATATCCTCCCATTCACGGTTGATACACTGATTAGAAGCTGTCTGAGGCAATAGATTAGTACTTTAACCCTTCCTGAACTCAACAGGAGCTGTTTTGAGTGTGACAGTTTCCAGCATGGAGCCTCTTACCAGGCAATTTGCAGTAGAGTTGTAGAGCAGAGCTGCAGCACGAGAGCCTCAGCTGTGCCGCTTCCAGTGAGCCCCATGCCAAATGCTACCAGGCGTTTACCTCTCTAGCTCTGAAGTCTTGTGGGCTGAAGGCAGGAACTGGGGAGATATTTTTCCCTCTTGTTGGTTCTCCATATCCTTTTCTACTTATGGAAAGGTAATGATTTATGGGGAAAAAATACCCCTTATCTTGGCAGAAGGTAACTCTCCTATCAACCATTCTTTTTTTTCTCTCTCTTTAATTTTGTTCTTTGAATCCAGTTTCTGATAGCATTGTTTTATCTTTATATTAAGAGAAATCATCATCTTACCAGAGTGCCTGTGCCCTGTTCAAACCTATCAGTTTTTTACAGGTGCTTTTCTTTCATTTCTGCTGTTATTTTTAACACACTTTTATTAAGCAAACTATAGAGCTCATATCAGGCTATTTCACAGTAAGTATTCCTAATCTTCTCTGTAAAATTCACTCTGTGCATATATATCTTCTGGTGATTCAAACTTGCTTTCCTCTTCCAACTCTCTGCTTTTTAAATTTTCATAATCTTGAATCAAATCTACCTGGTTATCCGTTGACTCAAACAGCTTTATTGAGGTTTTTTTTCTCTCTCTCTGCCAGATATCATATTTAGTAATGTGTTCTACTTCTTTCTACCTTATTGATCAAAAAATCCTTTTGAATCATTTATCTTTTTCTTCTTGTTTTCAGAGCTTGTTGCTCAAATGATTTGATAGTTCATTTTACATTACAGTATTTGTAACCAGAATCTCTTATGTTCTAATTTAGTTGTAGGAAATACCTTAAAATTCCCTTCTGAGGCAATCAGTATTTGCTAAGTAATAAATATGTCTGTCAGTGTTGTTGTAAATGAATCGTCCCTCTCCTGAAGCTTTCCAGGACCCCACTATGCAGTTTTCTACTTACTTTTAAATACAAAAAAAATTCTATGTCTTTTAAGACACAAGAATTTTAGGTCTGTGATTTCCCAATCCCCATCAAGTATTTTTGAGAGGCAACTGCTGTGTAATATCTGAAACAGCTACCTCATCTGCAACATCTATACTTTACACAGATATGACAACCTAAAAAAGCCAGAAAGGGATCTCACCTGCACAAACTAGAGATAAGTAGCAACACATCTGCATCTGTAGGCATTCTGAAATTTCAGTTCCTCATTCCCAGAGGAGCTTGCTTTTTCTTGTTGTACTTATCTGTATACTTATGCGTGTACATATTTGTAAAATTGGCAGAGTTATAATTTGTGTACATGTGTTTATACTGGTAGGTACAAGTCAATTTTTATGCTACAGTACAGAACAGGAGGGTAAAACAACCTGTCCTAAAGGTTATTTTAGTAAAGACTTCAGGGAGTTTTTTATGTGAATTGTGCCCTGGTGCCATTAAATCACAAAATATTATTTCCTTGCTGTTACCCCAGTGAGAGTTTCAACAAGAAACTTATGGGTCTGATGTCAGTGTAACTCTGGGGCTATGTTGTAACTTCACTGGTTCAAAACTCTCTTTCTTAGCTCCAGCCCCACTGCTCTGTTAAGGTACAGGTGCACATAGAAAATACAGGCATTTAGAGTTCTTGTAAAATGCTCAGCTTTTCTGAAGAGTGCAGGCTGGATGCCCTGGATAGCACAGTTCCTACTTCCTACTCTTGCAGCTCATGCCTGAGGACTGATCCAGCTGCCTTTTGTCCCACATCGCTTTGTGGTGAGCGCTGAGTACAGCAAGAGGCAAGAGAACACACAGTGGCTAGGAGCCTCCTGGCCCTCCTTTTGCATTGTGTCTCCATCCTCTGCCTCCGCTCACAGAGGGGCAAACGTGGCTTTGGGATCTCTGTAGTCTGTGTTCCTCTTCCCTATCCATGCCCTGACTGGGTATTTGCCTCATTATGAGTGTGTTAGGCTGTCAAAAACCTCTCCCATACCTGCTGGCATGATGGGGGACCTGGAGGAATATATCTCCTACTTAACATCTTGTAATAAGCGTTTTCCCCTCACCATTTGAGACATCTGCAGCCTTCAGCTGACTCCATAGTGCTCATTTGCATGCCATTAGATGTTGATTAAACATAGAGGTTTGTGTTTCTTTCGTACATTGTCAATTGATGTAAGTTGGTATGGCTAACAGAGCACCAATAGATCAGGATGTCTGACCCTTAAAAACCCTCAATTTGGATGCTCTAATGTGACACAGTTTCCCAGGGCTTAAAAAATCTTTTTAAATTAATGGGGCTAGTTTAGTACATGAGCATTTGTGTGGAGATATATATATATAGGTGTATATATATATATACACATACACACACTTTATAAGCTATGACAATGGTAGAATTGGAGAGTTTGTGGTTCTTAAAAAAATCTTTGTAAATTAATGGGGCTAGTTTAGTACGTGAGCATTTGTGTGGAGATATATATATATATATATAGGTGTATATATATATACACATACACTTTATAAGCTATGACAGTGGTAGAATTGGAGAGTTTGTGGTTGCTCTCTTTATAAGCTATGACAATGGTAGAATTGGAGAGTTTGTGGTTGCTCTCTGTAAGTGGACCAGATGGAAGGTAGAAATGTTGTTTGAGTTAAAGGGCAGCATTGGCACCAGAACTGGAATAAACTTTCCAAGAATAAATTTAATTTGATAATGAGAAGGTTGTTCAACACTAGAGCAGTGAGGTTCTGGAGCAACTTTCCAATTATAGCAGTGGGGAGAAGGAAGCAAATTACTTCTAAGATGGAACTTGCTCATTTATGAAGAGGTTATATTACATGGTTGCCTGTGATAGCAGGGAATTGCTTTTGATGACCCAGGAGGTCCCTTCCAGTCTCACTTCCTATGAATATGCAGTCATTATGAAAATAAATAAAGCTTCTGGTGTGCTTCACTGGGTGCAAAATAGTTTCTGTAATAACCCTAGGAACCTAGCTGGAAATAATTAGTAGAATTACCAGTTATAATCTGAAGACACAGAAAGCTGAAGTGAATGAAGGAACAATGTGGAGTGTCTTTTACTCTCTGGATCTGGGTTGTGTATGATGCACTTCCTTGAAAGGGTAATTGCTATTAAGCAATTTCCTTTATGTCCTTTGCTTGCATTACATCAGAACTTATTGCATGGAACCATATATTCCCTCTTCTATTGTACTGTATCTGTGTGCACCTTTAGCTGTCCGTCCCGTGCTCCTGTGCTGTGTATTTAAATGACTGACAATAGAAATTGCTGGCATTTACTGAATATACAGAGTTAACTTGTCCAAGATTTCCTTCTCTTCTAAAAAAGCATGCACTTCTGGCTCTTGTAGCAGTCAGGGGTTCCCAAGTGACCTTCTGATCTTCAATTCAAGTCTTTCAGACGGCTGCCTGACTTGTGCTTCTGCTGATAGAATATATATATATCATCCAGAGGTTACTGAGGCTGCCGCTGTGTTTCTGAGCAGATCAGGCCAAACACAGCAACACTGCTGAAAATCCAAATGTGCTCTGTAAAGCATCATCAAAATCTTAACAATAAATCACAGGACTCTGTGCTGTGCTACAAATCCTGTGATTCAATGTGTCGAAAGGGAACTATTAGGCTTCCAACTTGGGATAAAATAATCACAGAAAAAATAGGTGGATCTGTCAAGTTGTTAAAAGATAATGCTGAAATATGCAGCAATCTGTGCAGCAATAAGGCTGTCAAAGATGGTAAATATTAGTCTAGAAAATGGGAAAACAGACAATTTTTTACATTAGTGCTTGGGAAAATAACTTGTATTTGACTTTGCATTTTAATATTTGCATCTTTAACCCACCCTGGAAGGTTAGAGGAAAAACAAAAAAAAAAAAAAGCAGCAGCAGAAGGTATTATGTAAAAAAAATTAATCCAAAACCAACCACAAAACCAAAATGAAAACCAAACCAACCAAGAAAGGAAAGAAACTTCTCAACAACCCTAAATCCCTGCTGTATGACCTTATAAAACAGAAGTAAGAAGAAATGGTTTGTATTTAAAAAAAAAAAAAAATTACTTAGGCAAATTGAGTTTTAGTTTAAACAAATTTTTAAGGTTCATTTGCAGTACAAAATCCTAACAGCTCTGGAGACCTGACAAGAAGGAACAAAGAGTTTCAGCTTCTTCCCACAAAATTACAAAGTCACCTTTTCAATTATCAATTGCTACAAATCTCCCCAGTGCACTTAGTGACCCAGAAGATGGTTAAAATACATTGACTTGCAATGCCAAAAGGATCACTGGTCACACCAGATTTGGACAATTCTGTACTCAAACTGTGTACGACGTGCAAACAAAAACCCTACATTTTCAGTTTTATCATGAGGGAGTCCACTTGAAAAACAATGTCAGTGCTTCTGGGATTGCTGGTAGCTGATCAGTCTCACAAATGCCAAGGAACAGTAATGGTGCAGCATCACTGTTACTTGGGGCCTATTAGAAGAGTGTGAAGAATTCTGCAAATGCTGTGGAGTGCAAGAAGGTGTTTGCGATCCACTGCAGATGTGCACATTCCTCACCGGTTTAGACATATGGCTTAGACAGGAGGAAATTCATTGTCCTCTTTAACTTCTCAAAGATCATTAAAAAGTGATGCACTTAGCTATGCTGTGCTTTACATTGTTCTGTGCAGAAGAAATGCAAGCCTGTAAGATATGATGTAGGCGTAGCTGGTCGTGCTTCCTGGAGTTAAGGTTACCTTGTATGTCCATTTTGTAAGATTTGTTTCTGCTGAGTTGAGCTTTGTCAAGTTGAAGTATGCTTGGCTGCTGCTATGGGATGAATCTGAGACTTCGTCAGCAGAAATAATTGAGCTTTTTCTTGGAAGGAGACTGCATTCTTAATTGTTGGCTAAAAAGCTCTCACACTTTCATATTTCAGATCAGACACTTTGTTTGGAGGGTTGCGTTGTTGCTGGGGTTGAGTCTTTTTTATTGTTCTCGTAAGAATCCAGCTAAATCTAGTCATGTTACTGACTTTGATTTTATCTGCATGTGCTTTGTTAGAGGATGAGTGGGCTTCTAAGTGAGAAGGTATCCCTTTTTCTGGACATGCCTTAGCTCGGGGATGCATTCAGACCAGCAGCCGCTTTGTGGTACCAGTAAGGCATCCTGCCTTAGAGGGGGCAAGGGAGCGTTCCACTGCTGTAGTGCTTCTGCCATGGCACTGAGGCAGGGTAGCCCCCCAAGACTAATCGCAGCAGGGAATGGAGCTCAAGGCAGATGCTTCGGCTGGGCAAAGGACACTGGAAGCTGAAATAAGGAGTAGTGAGGTGAGGTGAGGACTGACATGTAGTTGCTGGAGGAATACCGTAGGCAAGGGAGGGCATATGAGTTTAATCAAGCAAGTTCCATGAGGGCTGGTGTGGGCAGTGAGTGCTTGGGGTAGCAGTGACTGGGACCAGAGGAGCACTTAGGACTGCTGTCTGTGAGAGTTGTCCATGCAATGATGTTCTTGGGGCAGAAAAAAATAATGCTTTCATGTAATTATGCATGCACAGTGTCATGATGCATCTGTTCAAAGAAGCAGAATTAAGCTTAACTGGACTTTGCAACCTGAACAATCTTTTACAACTGTGTTTTGCATGCAAAAGAGATGTGTAAGCTTCATTTCAGGTGGATTTCATATGGTTCAGTGCAGATGGTTTAAACAGTGCTCTTTCATCTCCCCTGCCGCGGGATTCGCTGCTCGCCTCCAGTGAGCTCCCAGTCAGTGCAGTGTGTCCTTCTGCCTCCTACCAGCAGCAATGTGATCCAAGCTACGTATCTCTGTTGTGACTATGTTTTATATGGAAGATGTGGCTCTGATTCCAGCTCCTGAATTTCTTTCTGTGTGTTTGTGCAAACAGCTCTGCTGGTGTATGGCATTCTTAGTCTGTAGCAGATGTTCACCTATGTGCCCTCTACATATGCCGTTGACAGCTTAACAACTGATGTAGTCTAAAGATAATTAAATATTAAGTCTTGAATAGGCTCTAGTATCCTATCAGTAATTGAACTACCATAATATATTTGCCTGTGTTTACTGTTGTGCGCTAAGCCAGACATATTCCATCATTTTGATCCTTTTCATGCAGCCTTTCTCACATAAGGAAGCTTCATGTGTAAGCAGTTGTATTGAATAAAAGCCCTACGTACTTTCCATCTGTCTGTGCTGTAAGAACAAGCTGCATGCAATAAATGCATCTCCATTCTCAAAACAAGGGAGAGCAATTGCAGAGATGTTTTGCAGTTACTTATTGGAAATAATCTGTCCAGGATATTCTTCATAATTCCTTTAAGTTTTCTCGACTACTACTTGCTACTTTTATTTTTTCCCCCCCCTTAACTACCCAGTATGTTTCTTATCCCTGACTCTTTTCCCTGGCACCCTGTATGTAGCTCTATTTGTTGTTACGGGATTGTATGATCCTGCACGGTTTCCTGAAACCGTTCTACATAAAAACCTATGGCTTTGGTTTTGCAAGGACTATACAAACTTTTGCGAAGAGATCAATTTTAGGGGCCCATTTAAGCCACTCCCAAGATTGCCTTGCTGGGGAAACGGGACAAGGGGAAGGCACTGTTGCCTTTGTTGTAGCTCTGTCTGTTGATCTGGTGAAGGTACCTCTGTATTTGCCTGGATGGTTGTTAGCATGGAACTGAGGGCAGTAAGAGCACCAGGAGCACCAGCAACCTCTGTTACTTGGCTGCTGTTGGGAAGATGGACCTTACAAGTACCTCAGTCCTCTTGGGCATCATCTCGGTGTACTCTCTAGCGCTAGAACACAAGATGGGAAGTACTGTGTTTGAGTTCATACAGCACACCAATAACTAAGTGGGAAGGGCAATTTTAATTTGCTTGCTGTAGTGCCATGTCCTGCGTTATGGATGTGTTTGTCTTATGCTAATTGCCTCTCGAACTTAAAGTGAGTCCACTGCCTTTCTGTAGCTACTAGCCTGAATTCTTGATGTGAGAGTGTACGCAGCAGATCAGTCTCTTTGACGAGGTAAAGAAATGGCATCCAAAGGCATGAAAGTGGTTGGCATGGTGGAGAGCTAGGTACATAATATCAGCTCAGCTCAAGTGTCTTTCTTTTTTTCTTCCCCCCCACCTCCTTTTTGCTTCAGGGAACAGAACCTAGATCTGCTGGTTCTTTGCCCAGTCCGCTAGGCAGCAGTGTTCAACAGTGTGTGCTCAATATTCACTGTAAATTGAAAAGTTGTTCTAATTAGGCAGCACTGTAATCCTCCTGCTGCTTTGGATCCAATGTCTTCCAGTGTAAACAAAGCCCCAAAAGATTTGAAGAAGTGGATCAGATCAAGAGACACTGTGATGTATGGTTACATATTCCAGTGGAATTGGTTCTAAAATGGTGATTCTTAGTAGGGGAAGGGACACTGGGCTGCAGAATAAACTTTGAAAAGGTCACTGTACTGGGAAATTGTAAAAATTCCATGTTTGTCAATGCCACACTTTTTATTTAAGGGCATGTTGTAGGTGCTGCATTTACACAAGGAACCCCATGTCTTTCATGTGCTTTGCCTGTCAGTGCTACACAAAAATTTGAGTGAAATACACTTTCAAAAGTCCATTTGCAGAGCAATGAAATGAAACCAACTTAATCTAACAGTATGTAAAAGTGTATAAATTTGGCAGTGACATATGGGTGTATAATTGTACAGCTTATGTACTGCGTTAATGAGGTGTAAAACTTGTCTCACGAATGCAGCTATGCAGTGACTTTCATTACACAAATCCAGCAGAACAGCCTAGCGATGTGAAAGTATATTCTTTCCACGGTGTTTGGAAGACGTTTGTCAGGCATTAGCACTAGCTGTCATACGGTTCAGAGTGTCACTGTAAGGCCTGAGAGGGCTGAATTTGCCCCACTTGGACTTACTCTCATTGAACTATTAACTGTTATGATTTAATATTTCTGTCAAATGTCAGACTCTAGGCTCAAGGGACCATCTCAACTGTGGAGTAGTTCAGTGTGGGCTTTGCTATCTCTACACTTCTAGTTGGAATGGATTTGCAGAGGGTGTTGGAACAGGTGAGACGGTGCACAGCTGCAGGGAAGCAGAGGCAGAAACAGAAGCCCGAAGCACCAAAAGAGCAGACAAAAGCGTAGAGGGCTGATAGAGATGAGGATTCTGGGGAGAGACACTTGGAGAGAGATCTTCAAGATCTCTCTGTCTCTAGGCTGTTTTCATAGCTCAACTCTGTACATGAGGGATCCCTTTCCACAGTCTGTGCATTGTTTTTCGCGGTCCCACGTGTACGGGGTACGCTGAATGACCTGGGGCTGGACAGAGAGCTGCATTTGTCTGTAAGTAACTGGAATTCAAAGTTGGTGGAAGACTTACAGATACAGAGGCAAGCTAGTGCCATGCGGCTCTCACGGAAGATCAGCAGAGTAGCTAGATGAGCAGACTGGTAAGAAAAAGTCATCAGAGTTGTAAAAAGCTTGAAAGTAAACTTTACATCTTATGTGAACAGTTCAGAGTTTGTAAAAAAAACCCAACAAGACAACAATAATCAAAACCAAACCACTAAACAAAAAACCACAACTATTCCTTGTTTCATTTCTTAATAAGTAGCTTTAGACAAAATTTTATTGTCCTAATGTTAATATTTGAATATCTCCAAAGTAAATTACCGGTCTTCTGAAACCCTGTTTAAATGAAACATTGAGGAATATTTATTTAAACGTAAAACCACAACACAAAAAAAAGTGAAATGCTTTAGTAGTTGACTTACCTGACAGCATGAGTTTCTTTAGCAGCATGCTGTACTCCACTGGACTGGGGACGTCAAAAATGGAAAAGACACTTAGAGTCCAGACTCCTTAAATTGAAATGTTCTCTGTTGTTTCCTTGCTGGATCTTTGCACATCTATTTGCAAGTGTTGGGCTGAGGGGCTGATGAGACTGAAATTTGGGAACAGAAGTAAAGAGGTCAAGTTGAGTTCAGCATGTGAATTGGTAAGAAGAAAACCTGTATCTAACTCTAAAATGAAAACTGTTATCTCTTTTTGGAGACTGATTATTAGTTTTGGGAAGTAGAGGGGCAAATATCCCAATGCTTTCAACACTGGCTTTGTGGCAGAAGGATGTTGAAAGATCATGATTTTGATACAATACTAAGGATGCTAAAGAGCACATATCATCCTTACCAGCCTGGATAGTTAACAAAAAAGAAAGAATGAATGAATGAAAGAAAGAAAGAAGAAAAAAAAAAAGGAGACAGTATTGATCCTGTGAAGAACCATGGAATGTCTGATCAAAGTATCAAAACTCAAGTCATATTTCTTATTCTGATGTCAGTTATAAAATGTACCTTTGTTAGTGGTTTACCTAAATGCAACGGAATGCCTTTCCAAAGCTGATCAGGGTTTCATTCCTGCACTTCATCAGCAAGAAGTAGGTAATCTGAGCCTTTTCATCTCTGGGTACTCATCTGTGCCGAAGAGAGATCTGTTAATTAAAGCCTTCTCTCAATATGGATTTTCTTTCTGTGTGTATGTGAG
This sequence comes from Pterocles gutturalis, assembly GCF_000699245.1. NCBI lineage: Eukaryota > Metazoa > Chordata > Aves > Pterocliformes > Pteroclidae > Pterocles > Pterocles gutturalis. The sequence continues at coordinate 131,705 of NW_010120575.1, forward strand.
TGGAATCAGTCTTTTAACAAAGCAACCAAGAAAGTCTGCATTAAGTGCTCTGTGGCAGCACTGGATTTGCAGACACAGAGTGCAAACCTGTCGCTTTTTGTGTTGGGGAGGAAGGATCTGTCTCTTCTGTGGATGAGAGAATTGACTAGAAGAACAAAGAGCAGTTTCATGCCTGATTCTTTGCCAGTGTCTTAAATCCTCTATGAAATCAATAAAGCTGGCACCTGTTTTTTCCAATGTTACTTGTTTAAAGTATGTATTGCAGAGGTTATATCAGTGCAGGTGTCTTGGTTTTGGCTGGGACAGAGTTAACTTTCTTCATAATAGCTAGTGTGAGGCTGTGTTTTGAATTTGTGCTGAGAAGGCAGCTGATAACACACTGATGTGTATAGTTGCTGTCAGGACAGTCAAGGACTTTTCAGCTTCTCTGCTGTGCTAGTGTCTGCAGGAGAAGCTGGGAGGGAGCGTAGCCCCAATTACAAGCCTAGGATTCGACCTTAGGTTTAGGATTGAGACCCAAATTGGTCAATGGTATCTTCCATATCATGCATGTCATGCCCAGTATATAGATGAGGACCCATCCGGAAGTGCTCTCTCTCCGGGTCATCTGTCTCTCAGGGTTGCCCCTCTCTGAGGGTCATCATTTGGCTTTTGGTCTCTCGGATGCTCAGGCTCTCATCTCTGTTCTGGGGTTGCAGTTGCAGGAGTCTCCCCGCTCTAGGATCGTTAGCTGGGAACGGGCTGAGGCTTGGTCATTGGGTGGTGAACAGTTGCACTGTGTATCACTCATTTGTGTACTTATATATGTGTATATTACTAATATCATTATTATTTTTGATTTTATTGTAGTTTAGCTATTAAATTGTCCTTATCTCAACCCATGAGTCTCTTCCCTTGACCCCTTTAATTCTTTCCCCATCCCTGGGAAGCGGGAGGGTGAGCAAGCGGCTGTGTGGTGTTTGCCTGCCAGCCAAGATCAAACTGCAACACCAGGATACCACTGTGCATAAACATGTCATATGTAATCTTTTGTAGTGTCTTTGTGGCTTCCAAGAAATAAGTCATAAGAGAATTAAGGAATGCCAAAAATAACCCCATTTTTAAATGGATCCTGAGTAGAGCTTTAGTTCAAATATGCAGGGGCATGCCTACTCCATTGTCAGAGTTAACTTGTTGTCTGTCTTCTAAGTGTGCAATGGCTATTACAGCAAAGAAATGATGTGCAGATGTTACAAAAGAAAAAAGAAAACCGAAGGAAAAAAAGAGGAAATGTGAATATCCCTATCATTAAAAATCTTGAAAATTCAGTGGTGAACAAAGACTGAGCACTGGCCAGTGAAAACCAGAGGGACCAAAAGAAGTCAGTCTTCCCACAGAAAAAGGTAAAACTGTACAAAAGATTTGGAAGCATCTGCTCGAGATAACAAAGACTTGAAAAGGAGATTGAAGTGATAGAACAAGCAGGTAAAAAGTAATACACGGCTGATCCTACAATTGCCTGTAAGATTTAAAAGTTTATCACTAGTAATAAGTTTTACACAGTGGACTGACAGAAAACAAGTTGAGAACTTTGCTGATACAATTTTAGAAAATGATCAAAACATAGTAAAATTGTGTTAAAGCAACATGGAGAGTAGATTAACAAGTTGACTATCACCTGTACATTTTCAGATAATGTACCAAACTCTAAGAGAAAAAAAAAAAAATCTGAGTAATACTAGTAACAGTGCATGCTTCTCTATGCTCTGTTTGTGCTGTTGTGAGAGGCTGCAGACAAGTAGAAGAACAAAAAGGCTCAGGGCTGTGAATGAATCAAGGCTTCAGCAAGGAGAGATGAAAATGTTTCTTATGCATCTCTATCACTGATTCATTATCTTAGAAAAATGTGTGTCACTTTGATTCTCTCATCACCACTTTGCCTTGAGAGCCCTAAGACCCATTCCCACCGTGGGGCAGTGGAAACCCACAGCTGTGTAGCATGCCGTACAACCATCTGCCATGGTCATACCACTGCAGCTCTGCAATGGCTTTCCTGCAGCTGGACAGGGCTTCCTCTGAGGAGCAGAGCTGGTGAACCTTGAGAAATGGAGTGACACTACATGCGGTGTGTTTCCCTCTCCCGTGTGGGAGTGGGACATGGCTGCCTGGATTTGGGCTGGTCCTTCTCCCATTCTCTTCTGTAGCCCCTGCCTCAGTTTAACCTCCTGTTTCTGCAGCTGATTCTCTGTGACCAAACAGTTCTCTTTCAGCCTGTGAAAAAAAAATTGTATTAGCAGATAGTACAGGAGATACAAGAATGGTGAGATTCTCCCAACTGGTGTTGACCTGTGTTAATTTTCTTTTTCTTTCTCAAAGACTGAAGTGGTGTTATTGTATTGTATATAAATTGATGTATTTTCCCTTCCAGTACAGGTTCCTTAAATGCTAAGATTAATTTATACATTTCTGGTTTTATTTTCTTAAAATTTTACCTCTTTGCACTCTTGCTTGAAATCTCTTATGATGAGTGTCTGGCCATCTTTAGCGGTTTCTAAATTTCAGTAAAAAAAAAATCCATCGTTTATGTAAAAGGGATCAAAGGAAATCACATTCTTCTGCTCAGTTTTTTCTTGCAACTGGATTACTGTGAGAAGCTATCACCTTTAGGCGCTTAACAAGTTACACAGTGTTTTCTCAAACACTAGGGGCATGTCTTTTGGCTTGAAAGTTCGAATTCAATTGAATTTCCGTCCATGTTGAATTTAGCTCTCAGAATGGCCAGGGTCCAGTGTAAGTGAGCATGTGGTCTTACATGAAGCCTATCAAATCCATAGGCACCTCAGTAATGAATTACAGTTGCTTTCTTTTTGGATAGTTAGGTCATGGTAACCTAACAATAGCATTAATTCTTCCTAGCTTAAATTTTATTTTCTTAAATATGGTATATGTTATATAAGGGATAATGTAATAAAATATAATGTATATAAACATAAGAACAAACTTTTTTACTGTAAGGGTAATCAAACACTGGAACAGGCAGCCTGGACAGGTTTTGGATTCTCCATGTGTAGAGTTATTCAAGTCTCAATTGGACACAGCTCTGAGCAACCTGCTCTGAGCATGGAGGTTGGACGAGATGATCTTCCACAGGTCCCTTCCAACCTCAGCCTTTCTGTGATTTCATATTTGCAACATGGCTACTGTAGTTTTAACAGATTGAGACTTTCCATGCCAATTTTCATCCTGAAGCAAATTTTTATTACAAAGTTTCAAGTCCGAGTAGGAGGTTTACAGTGGAAGTGCTGACAAAACCTTTCCTACAACAGTACAAATGTGCCACTATTATGTATAGAGACAACATAGAATAAGGTCTACAGTTAGGGATTGACCTATAACTCATGCATGACAAAGCATTAGGAATGCTTATAATTAGCAATTATCAGTAGCAGTCTCTTATGATTTTCTGTATTATGTAGACCTTTAATATCTGCTTTCAATTTCTTCTTAAATTAGTGGAATATCTAGTTCATAATATATTTGATCTAATTTTCTTATGCTTTCAAAAATCATTACCAAAAAAACCAGCTGAGCCTACTTTTATTTGTTTGAGAGTTGTTGATATCTTTTTTTCTTTTCTTTTTAGATCTGTCAGGTTTCTTATCTATTTTTGTGATTCTAGGATTGCATTTCCTTGTTTATACAGTGATGATTTCCTTTTGGAGATTGTCCTCTATGTACAGTATCTCTTATTTCAAAATATAAGGCAGCTTAATTTTTGAACTTAGACACACAGTTGGTTTTTGTTTTTTTTTTTTTCTCCTTAGTGTCATACTGGGTGGGGTTTGGAAGCAGGACACTATTTCAGAGACATATGTTCAAACCTGGTGAAAATTCCCCTCCTACTTGGGATCTGCTGCTGCAGTTTTGAAGAATAAGAAGGGAAAATGGATGATGCTTTTCTGTATTTCGTCTTGGAGGTAGTTTCATTTCTGCACTGAGAACAGTGATTTGATGTTACCTGAGTGTTACTGAATGGCCCTAATTCTGCAAGTTGCAGTGCACTCATTTCCCATTAATTTTATCAGCAGTTGGGACCACTCAGAACTTTGAAGCCAAATTATGCAAAGCCTGTTGGGAAGCTTTCTGGAGGAGGAAAGATGTTGTAATGAATCGAACCTATTTACTCTCTCTAACTCAGTGAGAGGAAAGTGGTCTGAACAGGGAGTCGGAAAGGGACTGAAAGGAAGAGGAAAGTCTCCTTGATTTAGGATTGCAAAAACAAACTTGTCCTTCTTGTAGAGGCCTGAGAATTTAGTCTTCAAATAAAGGACAAACATCTGTCAGTAAAAACAAGGTTAACTTGCTTGTTGTGATTTTTTTTTTTTTTTGGCATAGAATCTATTGTGATAGAGGAGTGTAGAAAAGTCAAAGGAGGAGGTTGTTAGGAAGATGCGTAACTAGGGAAGACGTTTTCTTTCTGGTTTATAATTACGAAAAAGAGGGCTCTGCTTAGTGCCTTGGCTTTAGGCTGTAGCTATGATGGCCGACTGCCCCTGTGCTTAGGGTGTGGTTTCACGGACTGCTCAGTCTGCCGTGCACAGACAGTAAGAATTTAGAAGAACAATCCTGTTTCTGTTCCATCTGGTCTGTTACCAGGCTTCTCTGGTAAAATCTGTGCCCATCAATCCAAAAATAACTTTCTGGTTATAGGGCTTCTTAGAAGTGTAGTCCTTGGTGTTATATTGTCATTAATGGTCCACCTCCCATTTTTGTGGTAGGAAGCTATTACTCCAATTTCCTGCCTAACAGGCTTTTTTCCAATTATTCCTACTTAGAGCTAGGAGTGGTTTCCTTCTGCTGTTCAGGTTGGCTTAAGCAGCACTCTGGCAAGGAAGAAGATGTTGTCTCTGTGTGTGTGTGTGCGCGTGTATCTATCTCCTATTTGTTCTCACCACGAAATATATTTTTTAAATGACAGGCAAAACATGCACTTGTGTCTTGAATTCTTTTAATTAAAGTACCTGTATATTTGCAATCTATGTTTAAATATTTCCTGTTTGTGTTGAGTTCCCCTTGGTCACTGTCAGTGTTGAATTAAGTATTTTATCAAAAAAATCAGTCTGTTTAGGTTGATTTTTTAAAGTTATGTGTTTTTTGTCTTTCAGTAGTCTGACAATAAAGCTCGCTGTTTGTTGGTTTTTTTTTTTTGTTTTAATTGCAGGCTAAAAAATGGAAGAGTGATTTCATATCTGTCTCATGTTTTAACTGTGTGTGATCTGTCAAATATGCTGTATTAAAAATAAAACGGCTTCAGGAGACAAATGATGGATAGGATTCTGGTGGTAACTGCTAAATTAATCTCAAGATGCATCCGCTTTATGGTGCGGTTTGCAGGCAACAGTAATACCATGGCCACTACATCATGTTTCAGTGGCTGAGGCAGTAAGCGGGGAAATTCTGATAGAAGCCAAGAGGACTTTTCTCTTCTGCGTCTCAATGAGTAAAGCAGAACTTCATCTTTTATTTCCTTTGCACCTATCTACTCTTAAATTTTAGTGCCAGATATTATACCAATCTGTTATGCTCATTCAGGAATATTTATTGGTTTATTAAACTGAACTGCACTTACTAGATGAAATTTCAAAGAATAATCTATAAGATTCCAGAATCGTCACCATGCGAATGCAGCACTCTACAGCAGGGCAGAGATGCAGAATGGAAAATGTTTGGACAACACTGTTCCCCTCCAATTTTTCAGATTTTCTGTAGTGCTTCTCAGCAATGACTAAGTACTAACTGCTCTCTAGATTATCTGAGTGCTTGGAAGCATATCTGATAAATTATTCACTATATAAATGCATGAAAATTTGCAGTATCCCTGCAAATGACAAGAATATCAGAAGTGACGAATGATTTATTGGGTATGGTTGTTAACTGACATGAAGTCAGTATGAGCCAATAACCAGAGCAGTTTCTTGTCTCTGACAGTGAAATACTGATTTTAAACCTCATCAGGCTTCAGGGTTTCTTCCTACAATGCTCTGTAACTGTGCCAGTCAGACGTTAAGATGAGTTTTCTTTCTCCATTATTAGCTTAACTCTGTATGATTGTGGAGAAGGTGGGCTGAAAAATTCAGTTTGTTGGATTGCTCACATGCATAAAACCATGCATGGGAGAGTGTCCTTGGGAGCAATGAGCCCAGCAGCTCTCGCAGTGCCTGTTGCTGGACTGGCAACGCTCACTCCGGGTCAATTCTGGCAGTGGCCCCCAAGCACTCACAGATTCCTCTGGTCCCAGTTATAGCTCCTGTCTCACTTTTGTTCCTGTGTGGATGCTGAATGGGAAGTTTTAACAGGCTGGCGGCTGGTGGGGTCTGTGGGCCGGGAAATCCCATTTGAAAAGGACCCTTTTAAGCTGTGTCGGTGTTACACCATTGTCATTTTGCTGAATCATTTTGAGTCCTTTTCAGTTCTTCACATTATTTACCGAACTCTTCATCTGCTTCGCCACATTTAAAGGTCCTTTGGCAAGCCTCCTAGAGAGCTACTATGCCTGCTTGCTTCCTAGAGTGCTGTTAAGCTGTGGTTGATGAGATACAAAACAAGATGTGCATGTAATCGACACGTAAGAAGAAAACAGAAGCAAAGTACAGAATCAAAGTTGGGGATATATGTTGGTTTACTTTTTGTCAGAGGTTTATAGTATTTTTCTAATTAACTGGCACAATTAAAATATAAATTACTGACAAATACATTTTCTTTGCAAAAAGAAATTGAGTTCTCTGTGGGGCAGTGAGAGGGTGTATCTAATGCCTCCAAAGACCTTTGTCGTTTAAAGTCCAGCAAAACTTCATTCATTGCACTTTTGGGGCTGTACAAGCCTGGAGGAGAAACATTGTCATTTAGAAGTCAATTCTGCTAACCCATTAGGAAAGCACATTCACACTAATGGTTCTACAGTCAATGACTGACAAAGACCTACAGGAAGACATACCTGTTTCACTGTTCACTGATCCTGCAATTTGATCAATATTATTTTGAATGAGTCTTTTTTTACTTCATCTGTAGCATTACTTTTCACAGCCAGGCTGAATGTACACCATAAAACTGGACTGCAGCTATTGCTGAAAGAACTAGCCATGCTTTTTACAGGTCTAAGTCCATAGCAGAGGCTCAACTTCATTCACCCACACATTTTTATCTGTTTTCAAATGAACTCCTGTTATTCTGTTGTACCCTGAGGGAGTAATAATTGTGATGTCTTTGCTGGCTCTTTGAGATGTTGCTCTTATCTCTAGCAGAATTTCTCAGCATGTACCACGGGCTTTCTGTATGCTTCCAAAGTGCTGGGGAAGCTTTCGGGCATTTAAATTTTTCTGTTGTGTTCACAGAGCTGTAAAAATATAAGATTGACTGTGGCTTTAACTTTCATCTGTTACAGGTGGTCTGTGCCTCTGGTTTTGAGGTCCATATCCCATGGTCTCGGGGTAGGACCATACGCAGAGAGCTCCGTGCAGAGCCTGTGCAGTCTGTGCAGAGGACGGATTGATTTTCTGTGCTCACCTGTCTCTGGCTGGCTGAAGAGGTCCATGGGATCTGCACGGATGTGACTTGGTTGCTCCTGTGAAGAAGAGCTTCTGCCGGTGTTTCCTTTCTTCTCTGCTTTTCACTGCAGCTACATACAAGACATATTTCCAAGGAGAAGGTAAGAATCTTAAATGAAAATACCTATATTTGCATGAGTCAATTGTGGTTCCATCCAGAGTGAATACCGTGTAATATAGGGGTCCCAATGGAGAGCAGAGGCTTGTAGCAGAACAGTTTATTAATTTTCAGTCAGTCTAGCATTTCATTAGACATCTAACTTCCTGTAAGCAGTGTATTACTCAGTGACAAAAATATTTCTTCAGAGGAAGAAACAAGTGGATGATATTCTTATGTTGAGAAGGTTTCAGTTGAGAAGGAGCTCCACAAGTAACCTGGTAATCTAGTTGTTCAGAACTTATTCTTTGCTATAATGAAATGGTTTGTAAGGTGTTTGGAGTTAGAATGTGTCAAATTAAGTACATTATGAAGAAAACTGTATCTAGAAGATGCCATATAGTAATATGGAAAGTGGTTCCTATTTGGTGCCTTAAGTAACTGAGAAAGCAGCACAGGGAGAAGATAACTGTTATAAACCAGGTATTAGTAGAGGCAACAGATAACGTGTCTGGATGTGTGCAAGAACGGTTTTGTAAGCCTTTTACAACAAAGGGGAATCATGCAATTGGGATACTAGGATCAAGAAGATGCCCACAAGATACATGGTCTGAAAGCAGAGAGGAGAATTGCTGTTCATTGTAAGCAGAAGACGAAAAGGAAGCAATCACTGTAAAAAGCAGTTAATAACAGTTATAATTGAAATAAAGCTTGAGATTTCTGCTTCACAAAGAGTAAGAGAAAGATACGGTCTGGGTCAAGTATGATGGAAACTTGGCTGGAACATGAGACTCCACTTCCATGGTCCAGAATTTTTCATTGACCTGCTGCATGGTTTTCCCATTTGTAAAATGGTGTAGAATTCATACCTGTCATCTGAAGTGCTATAGTGGCTTAACCTAGCAAATCAATTAGATTCATACGCTTAATAGTAAGCAGGTGTAAGTAACTTCTTATTATTACATGTAAGTAAGTTCTTAGAGATGCCGGTGGGTCTTATCCTCCAGAATGTTTCTGTTCTTTCCTGGGGTCCAGGCCAAAATGTTCAGCATCTTGCCCATTCAGCCGCAGCAGAACTAACTGCTAAATTCAGATACTGTAAGTACCAGAATTATGGAAAAGTGAGAGTGTACCTCTGAGAAAATTAGAAAACATTATTAGTATAATTCTTGTGCGCTACCCTTCAGTAACTGTAGACTGTATTCAGAAAGGCCGTTTTTTATCTAACACAGGTTGTGTTGTATGTGCATTTTACAAAAGTTATTAGTAGGCTTTCAGCTGAGATGTCCTGAAGCTTTCTGTTTTCTCAGTCAAGAACAGGTAGAACCGAAAGTGCCATTTTTGTAATGTATAAAATGTGTTTTACTTTGTAATCCGTTTGCAAGATTTTTATTGTCATTTAAAGTAGACACTGTTGGTTATCAGTTAGTACTATTGTTTATGTATAGGTTATTGATTTTTTTATTATTTTTTTTTAAATCACTTAGGAAGGAGAGTGAAAGAAAACTTTGCAAAACCACAGACTTGGTGGTGAACCATTCGTGGACTTGCAGGGCTTGCAAAAAATCTAGTTTGAGTCAGTGGATTTTCTTAGTCTGCTATTTGAAGAGAAGGGAGAGTGCTTTTCTGACCAGCTCATGTTATCCACCCTGTGGTCAAGTGTAGAGAGACACAACTAGGAGGTGCTCTAGTTTGTCTTCTGCAGGAAGCCCCCTGTGCTGGCTCTACAAGATCCTAATTTAGATGCTGAAATTTGTAGTCTCAAACTAGATGGTGTGAATTAGTCTCTCATTAGTGAACTTTTTCAGTATTTCTTCATAAAATTTTGGTTTTTTCAAGGACCAATGCCATTATTGTCTTAAACGGCCTAATATTGCTCCCTTTGATATGGATGATTTACCTCTATCTGTTAAGATTTGTATCTACCTTTGCTCAGAAAAGTTTTGCTATTGATGTAAACTGGTATTTTCTCATGAGTAAACTTTTTGGTCACAAGTTTTGCAAACTGTAAAATATAGCTTAATTACAGAAATCCTTTGAACTACCTAAATAATGTATTTTGTTTGTAAGATTTCATCCTGGTTTTTTCTTATCTGAATCCAAAGCTGGTGATTGTATATCAGTTTCTTCTTTCTTTGATGAGCAGTTACTTTCTGAACTCAGAAATGCTAAAGAACTTGAACAGTAAAGGTTCAAAATGAAAAAGCATATTCTTAGGGAGAAGAGAAAAACCTAATAACTGATTATTTTAGGTCCTCCAAAATTTGGACATTTTTTCGATAAATTTTGAATACTAGTACCAGCAATGAGAGTGTTACTGCTAATGGTCTGTGCCTTGCAAATTAAAAATGCAACAAACTTTTATAATTCTCAGATTATTGGCTATTCTCAGATAATATTAAAATAATTGAATGGGAATTTAATGGCTGTGTTGATCTCCTTGAGGGTAGGGAGGCTTTGCAGAGGGATCGGGACAGGCTGGACCGATGGACTGAGGCCAATTGTATGAAGTTCAATAAAGCCAAGTGCCGGGTCCTGCACTTTGGTCACAACGACCCCCTGCAATGCTACGGGCTCGGGGGAGAGTGGCTGGAAAGCTGCCCAGCAGAGAGGGACCTGGGGGTGCTGGTCGACAGGCGGCTGAACATGAGCCAGCAGTGTGCCCAGGTGGCCAAGAAGGCCAACGGCATCCTGGCCTGCATCAGCAATAGTGTGGCCAGCAGGACTAGGGAAGTGATTGTGCCCCGTACTCAGCACTGGTGAGGCCGCACCTTGAATCCTGTGTTCAGTTTTGGGCCCCTCACCACAAGAAGGCCATTGAGCTGCTGGAGCGGGTCCAGAGAAGAGCAACGAAGCTGGTGAAGGGTCTGGAGCACGGGTCTTATGAGGACCAGATGAGGGAGCTGGGGTTGTTTAGTCTAGAGAAGAGGAGGCTGAGAGGAGACCTCATCACTCTCTACAACTACCTGAAAGGAGGTTGTAGTGAGGTGGGCACTGGCCTCTGAAGGAACAAGTGATAGGACAAGAGGAAACGGCCTCAAGTTGCACCAGGGGAGGTTTAGGCTAGATATTAGAAAAAATGTCTTCACTGAAAGAGTGATCAGGCATTGGAACAGGCTGCCCAGGGAAGTGGTGGAGTCACCATCCCTGGAGGTGTTCAAGAAACGTGTAGATGTGGTGCTTAGGGACATGGTTTAGTGAGTTAGGTGGTGTGGGCTGACAGTTGGATGTGATGATCCTTGAGGTCTTTTCCAACCTTAATTTTTCAATGATTCTATGATTCTAGGAACTTTACCAAGTGAAAGGATGCGATCCTGTTCAATATTTTCATTTAGAGCAATTCTGTATAAAAATGTTATGAAAGGTTATGAGTGGATGGTCGACTCTTACTAATGTTTCTCTAAGTCTCTCAAGCCTGGCTTCGGTTAGCAAGATTTCTTCGTTGCTTCTACAGAGGAGCATGGCCATGCTTCTCAGTTAGTCTAGAAAACCAGCTTCAGAACCAGAGCAGTGAAATTCAGTTGTGTGCATGTACTTGTTGAGTCAGTATCTAGTACACTGCAGGTGCTCTAGACATACAAAATTAATATGAGATAATTTAAACTTAATTGCACGGTCAGCACACACTGTTTTGCAGTCAATTGATGCTTGTCTCCCACACTCAAAAATAGAGGCTTGGTATTCTTTCTCTGTCTATTTATTCGGTTCCACACTGCTAAATGCAGGTATTAATAGAGTAGCTTCTGATTAAAATAAACGATAGCATGATATTTAAAAGAAAAGCAATTGTCTCTAAGATGTCAGTAAAAGTAAATGATATTCTTCCATTCTAGCTTTTGTTAAGCTCAGGATTTCCTGTGTTCTTTCAGCAGTGCTTTTAATGGGCTTTGAGTTCATCATGTTATTGCGTTGAAGATAATCTCCATATGGTGGAGGTGCTGCCAGCCCTACCAGAGGGGCATTGCTATTCCTTAGTAGTTTAGAGATTTTGAACAGCGTAGTAGCCAATGAAATTTAGGAATTACAAACATAGTTAAGTCCCTGTTTCCAAAATTATGAACTTTTTCACAATTAAGAATATTGCTTGCAGTGTATCATAATTTTTGGGGCTATTATGGGAGCACGTACTCTCTCTGTCAAAATGAATCCTCCTGGGGACAGTGTATTAAATGAGGGTGAAAATGAATACCTTCAGTGTGAATGTGCTGGAATTAAATTCATAACACATTACCATGATTGTAAGGATATTGCTAAAGAAGTTTTAATCATTTTATATTTGAGGAGTATTTTTAAAAGTGTAATTGAACCAACAACCGTGGCATGATTTTAAGAATGTGTGATAATCAAAGGTCTGATTGCATTCATCCGAAAGGATTCTACCCAAATCCCTGAAGGCCTAATGAATTAGTGTCTGCCCAAATCATGTTATAATGAGCTGTAATTTATTTATAATGTTTTTTTGTGGAAAGGGAAACCTCTTTTAAACTTCAGCTTTTTGTACCAGTATTTAGAAAAGTGCTCTTCTTTATTGCTATATGGAGTAGTTACTGTGCTTCCCATAGTTATTTTCTGTTTCATTCTTTTTTCCATAGTGTCAACTTGTTGATATTAGTGAGCTATTAATAGTGAGCTATTCGTATTTTGAATATTAAATATCAGTAGGTTGTTTCTAAATTTTTACTCTCTTGTGAAAACAAAGGCAGTATTGGTATAAGCCAAAGCTCTTCTGAAATCCACAGGGAAGCTCCTACTGCTGTTAGTGGGCACTGGCTCCTTTACATCGTATTTGGTGACTAACTCATTAGTTAGTGGTTAAACTCCATTTAACAGAGTTGTTGACTGAAGTGATGTAATCCCTCTGTCAGAATGACAGAAGAAAAAGACTAGAGGCCAGGCTGGCATCGCACACACGATGCAGCTGGGAGATGCCTCAGAGTAAGATCCCACCAAGGTTAGGGTGGCCACAGAGCTCTCTGTGTTGTGCTCTGGGTATCAGCAGCCTCGCCAGATGGGAGGGAGGTGGCACGTGGAGTCCAAAACCCCCTACATTGCAAAGACTTCAAACAGGGGAAGGAAAAAAAAAAACACAAAACCAAAATTAAAAAAAAAACCCCAATAACAACAAAAAAAAGACATTTTTAAAGTACTGCTCTGTATGAACACATTAATATGCTTAATTTTACACTAACAAGCAGCTCCATGCAGGCTTGAAATGGGTGAAGGGTTTGCCCTGGCCTCTCTGTACAGTGGGTCCAGGCTGACTGCCCTAAGCCCCGCCTTGAAAATCCCATTGGCTGAATACTGTCTATTTCTCAAGATAAACTCCAAATTTTTAAGTTTTACTGTCGTTTTTTGCTGTTTATTTTAATCGGTAAAGGTGAACAGTACTATGACACTCCATACGCACATATTTTTTCAGCATGTAGAATCTCCCCCTATTATAATGGTGGTGCCTTAAAACACATTTATTTGGCAGGCAGTGAAGATCATGGCTAAGAAAAGTAGTTCAAAACACCTATTGATCAGTCATAAATCTCCCTTAGACAACTCTTTTAAACAGAGCTGTAATTTCACAATCCATGATATTAAAATGAAGTTTGGAAACCATAGTATTGCTATATGGAACCTCAGAATGGCAAAATAAAGAATGCTATCGTGAGAGCTTAGAATTATCTCAGCTTTCTCAGTTTGGATCCAACTAAATCTATCAAGATAAGTGACAGGTGATTTATACTAACAAGGAATTGTCTGAGAGGAAAAGAGAACTGAAAGAGAATTGAATTGAGATAGACATGAGCGAGGAGAATGAGACACTTGAATTTCTCGGATGTGCCTAAGCATGTCATTTTGTAGACAACAGCTGAGGGAGAAAAAAGAAATCACTGATCAAGCACAGAGGCAACTACCAAACAGTAACTGGAAAAAACTGTAGAGAAACTAATTTAAGTGTTCTGAACAAAACTACATAATGAGGAATATACCTTGACACCAATTTATTTCACTGACTGCCTTAAAATGTCACTTGTGTACTTACTAAAAACATTTATTATCATACTTTTAAATCATAGCTCATAAAAATATGGCTGAGGCATATTGGCAGCTGGTGAAGGAGGAGCATGACTAGCAGAGGAGGGTGGCAGCCTGCCGGTGCCTCCAAGGAAGCATGGTGAGCAGGGCAGTCGGCGCGTAGGGTCATCTGCAACATGTCACTCATGCTTTGGTGCTGCTGGATGGTCTCAATGGAGCCATGCACTTCAGCAGGTCTCTGTGGCTGCACAAGTGATTTGGCCCTTTTGTCTGTTCTGCTCTCAGTCAAATTGCCATTTCCTTTTCCATATTTTTTTCCCTGTGTTTTTTGTTTTTGTTTTGGTTTTTTTTTTTTTGGTCTTTGAGTTGCAATGCTTACAGTACACACAGCTTGGAGCACAGTCAACCTTTCTGAGGGAAAAGGCCATCATTGTAATTTATCTTGATTGTTAACTTCTGCTGTTGGAAAAGGAGATTTTGTTCCAAGGAACAGCCTGCTGAGCTAATGGTTCAAGTCTAAATAAAGCACATGCAGCTTTTCAGGACTGGCCTCCTGCAAGGCTCAAGGGAGTCTTGCAAGGGGGTGAGAAGCAGGGCAAAGGGGGAGCTCGTACAGGCAAATCACCTACAAGATGCTTCTGCTCCCCAGCTTCTTGGGTAGCTGGAGACAAGGGGCTGTGTCACCGGGAGACAACATCAGGGGGTGAAAGGAGAGGTAAGCAGGGAGAAGACCACCAGGAATCTCCTTAACAGCAAACAGCAGAGCAGGGAAAAGGGACAAGGGAACTGGCTAATGGCTGGGTGAGCTGCAGGGGGCTGTCAGCTGAACTACACAGCGACTTTATGGATGTGTTTGTCAACCTGAAAAGCATTAAGAAGGGAGATTTAACTGTGAGGTTTACTTAGTTTTTCAGACTTCCTTTTATGAAAAGCAGTGAATATTCTTCTTGTTGAGAGGTTAAATATAAAAGCTTGTCTCTGGTGCAGCTGCCATTTACTCTGTTGCAGAGTACCTTTCTCTTTTTTTTTTTTTTTTGTGCTGATTTTTTATATGAAAAATTCATTATTTCAGACCAACTGCTCCTTTTTTCCTCCTTTACAATTTTTTAAATAATCTTTCAAGTTCTAGAATAAAAAGCTGGAAAGAAGTGTCAGAGCAAAACAGATCCAGTTCGCATACTTTGGTTCCAGCATTGCATAATTAGATCTCCTGCAAACGTAATTAAATCTTCTTTTAGTGCTGTTCAGACCTGTCTACAGCTTTCCATTTGGTTATATAATAAACCTGTATCGTTGTTTAATTACATCAACTCTGTCAGTTGGCTGAGCTGACATCATGTTGCTTACTTGAAGATGCAGCATTTAAAAGAGAGAGCAAGCATTTATTCTCATTTTCTTCACTGTGTGGTTTGATGTGTGTACTGTTCACCTGTGCTCATCTGTTCATTGTTTCTAGGTAATTATTGCAATTTAAGACCTATTTAATTATAACTCGTTACATTTATTTTAATAATAAGTCCAAAGAGTCTGTATTTCTCTAGACTGTATGATTAATTCTTTTTATGGTAACAAGGGAAATTCTCTTTTCAGTAATGATGGTTACATTCTGGTAATTTACGTAGCCTAATTGGAATATTTCTTGTGGCAGTCCTTAAAAATAACTTTTGGCGTGCATTGCCAGTGCATTCTAATGCCACTTACTCATACAGTTTGTCATATTGATGCCACTCTTCTGTGACTCTATGAGTACTGAAAATTCTATCATTCTATAGATCCTGTTAAATGTTAAAACCATCTGGGAATGCCTTAATGGGGTAGTCTTGTGCAAACATTAGATGCAGAATGATAACAGTAAATTCCATCTTCAGCTTATGCCGTAACTACTGATGCTTTAGTTCTTATGAAAACCTTCTGCATTTTTTTAAAATGCCTAAGATGATTATAGGGAAAGCTGACAGGTTTAGGGCCTAGAAGTTGGTGCAACTACCTGCTTAACATCCATACTTAGAAATTTTGTATAAGAAACAGAGTAACAGATTTGCAATTCATACCCTTATGCTTACATGTATCAGCATACGTTCTGCATGCTTTTAGGAAAGAGAAATTAATTTGCTGTCTGGGTAGTTGCCATTTTGTGTTTACATGTAGTTTACAGTGGAGAAAATGCATTTTTTCTGCCCTCTGGAAGAGGTGACTATTTTATGTCCATTTGCAGTTTGTATGTTATCTGCTGAAGCTGGGAGACAGTAAATGCTGCACACAAGGTGTTGTGTCTGTAAGAAACTACAACACTCAGACTCTGACATTCTCCAAAGATTTTTATGCTCAATAGCTTAACTGAAGCAGAGCAAGAAGCAGCTTATTTCACGCTTGGAAGGCCCCAAAAGATTGTTGTCTTTTGAGGGTAATAATTAAGCAGGGTGAGCATCTCCCTGATTCTTACCCAGAGGGGTTGGAGGTGGTGTCTGGGCAGCAAGAAGCCAGGCAGCATGGAGAGAAGCACAGCTGGAGTCAGCGTGTGAGCTGCAAGGCTGGAAAGGTGAGAGGAGGCTGGGCATGGTGGGCATGGGGCCGACAGAGAGGCCAGGCCCCATGGGGGCAGAAAAGCAGGGGAGGCAAATGGTTTCCTTACACTGTTTGTCCCACCTTTACAAGGGATGTCCCTGGACAAAGGGGTACTGATGTTCACAGCTGGTCTATAGTCTATATTTGGTGTGACCTGTGGTCATTCCTACAGCAGATTTTTGGGGGTTGGTTTCTTTATTTTTGAGGGATCTCACTGAAAGCATTTCATTGCTCCGAGTGTCCTGTAATCACTGATGACCCTTATCCACTTTTCCTTCAGAAGCGTCCTTCAGAGGAGACTGATTGTAAGACATAATTTTCTTTTTATCGAATATAGGTTGTCTTTTCCCCAGTAGGTTGTGCTTATCAGTGTGTTCCCTAACTCTGGGCTAGCAGTGGAAGTGGGAGCCCCACATGCTCTCCTTCAGAGCCATCATGGATCTGCCACTGGCAGGTCCTTGGGGACAGAGGTGGTTCAGTGGGAGCCCAGAGCATTCCCACTTACAGCCTGCACCATTGTGCTCCCTTAGCTGTGCTGAGCCTGGCGTTGTTTCTGCCCAGAGCCAAATGCGATGGGCAAACTGAAGAACAAAATTTTCAGATGTGCCCATTTTAAGGAGTTTTTACAGATTTTGCTTTAAAGACATGGAACAAAACCAAACAGCTTTAAGAGCGGACTATAAAAATATCAAGCACAGAGAATTTCAGTGCCCACAACCATAGTACTGCTCACTAGAAGACTAGCTATTCTGTTAGCCTTTGCTATTCTTTTTTTCCCCTCCCCTTTGTCCCTGTTTTTAACCAGAAGTATAATCCACTTCAAATCAAGAACAGGATGGTAGATCTCACAGAGTTGTACTAAGTCTGTAGCTGCTCGTGCTGATCTCTGACCTGGGAAGCCACGTGGGGTGAGAGGCTGTGGGCTCCTCTGCACGGAGGCGGTCACTGAGGAGGTGTGCTGCCAGGACAGATGGGATGTGCTAGGGCCAAACCTGAAATGCCCCTCAAAAATAGCAGCATCTGCTGGAGTTGTTATGATTTTTATTTTTTTTTAATTTGAAAAGTTGCTTCCCCATGACTGCAGTCCTCTTTCACTCAAGAAGGGCTCTAGAGCATCTTACCTGTGTTTCACCTGGCTCTGCCTCTGTCTGTGACAAAATTAGAGAACACAGGTTGAAATTATAGCCCAAAATAATCTGCAGAGACCAAAAGCCCCTTTATAACTACATACTGTTGGTATTGAATCTTTGAATCATCTTGGTTCAGAAAGAATTTGAATCACCTTGTAGCTTTATTTTCTAGTCTTACCTAATCCTGTCTGCTGGAGAAAATACTAGGAAGCCCTGATAATACACATACATACATGTAGCTTGAGCAAAGATCAAGGTAACTGTCTAGTATTTGGCTGGTAATTATTCAAGCCTTAGGACACCATTTTCTTGAAAATACACACAAGGGAGAAATGAAAAATAACCATAATAAATTATTCATTCCAAGGAAATTAATATGCTAGCTGCAAAAATAATCACTCTGAAATGCAAATATGGCTAGAGTGGTTTAGCTGGTTAGATATGCTGCATTGATAATAAATATTTATGGAAGTATAGGTTGTCATAAAAGTTAGCTTTGGATACACAGCTTCTGCCACTTTAATTCTATGTGAATTTGTAAATGTAAATTGTGCTATTTCCTACAAACATTTCTAAACGCTGATTTTATTTTTCTTTTGACCTGAATGCTTATTCTGTTTATATTTGGAATTCTCCAAAGTATAACTAGTGTTTCATCTGCTATACAAATAGACAATTTGCTTATTGCTAAGAAGGAAGCCTTTAAATATTTATCAAAATAATTTTATGATTGCAGAAATAGAACAGGAAAAAATTTGGAAATCAAAATGCTGACTAAATAAAGCTTGTGTTTTTGAGGAATGCGTGATGAATTAAAACTTTGTCCCAAGTGTATGTGTTTTGAGTATAACAGTCTGTTGGACAGCATTTCTGCTACAGCCTATAGGTAAAACAAGTCACTATTATTTTAATTTTTGCCTTTCTCAATTACTCGTCCATATTTAACATGATTGCCATTAAAAACTTGCATTTCAAAACCATCCAGGCAATTATCTTATACACAATTTAAAATAAAAGATACTTACTTAGGAAAAGTTACCAACATTGCTAATGATTGTAATCAATTGCAATATTTAACACTGGAAATTCTGTATTGGAAATCTAATGTTAAATGCTTTGGATGGGCTTGGATTGACCTCAGATGAAAGAACAGTTTACTTCATCAAACAGGTATAAACTGTTCTGTATGTAGGCACGTCCAGTTTTTTCTCCAGTTAGGGAAAGTATAAGTAGATTTATTTGTGCAGACATATTCCTCGTCTGCTGTGTTACATAGCACTAATAATCTTGTTCTGGTGGGAGATGCCAGTGGGCATCACAGTGTGGCTCCTGTCAGTTTCTGGAGGAACTCTGTGCAGCTCTGCAGTGGAGCCCTTCAAACATGCCACGTTGTCATCCTTGCCTCAACAGAGACAGCAGCGAGATCTTTCTAAACTAAATTAGATTAAAGCCTCAGGGTAACCTTATTTGCTTCATTGATAGTTGAAGAACCTACTATTGGACAGTAGTTTTATGGATGGTTATCATCTATGTAACAAACTAGCTGGGAATAATTAATTTGATCAGCATTCTTTGGGAAAAGAGTGCTCATAGATCTTTATTTGTCTGAATTCTGGCTATTAGGAGTAACAGGAAAACTGTTAAAATGTGTTTCAAGTTCTGGGCTCTTCTGTTTCAGTGATATCAAGAAAAAAATGCTAATGTGTAGGTTGGGTATTTAAGGTGAAAATTAATTAATTAGGAATTGGTGTATAATGTTATTCCATAGAAAGCTGCTTTTCCTAGTAGCGAGTATTTAGTGATACAATAAGGATATATGGGAAATATTTTGGTCTACTGAGTACCTTGGTTGTAGTCTCCCAAATCCTTGCATTCAGAACCTTGTGTTTTAAATTCACAAATGTGTCTATCAACAGCGGCAGAAGATTCCCCTTCCAGACAGTAAAAACTAAAGCCAGAAAAGGGAAATTGTTCACAGCAGTGCTCTCATTACTTGATCTTTTAGCAGTTCACCTGTGGATCTGTTTAATTTCTTGGCACAGGACTTGTTAGGGGGCTCTGGTTGATGTATCACTTTTTTCCATAGGAATCGTTGTCACCCAAAGAAGTGTTTATGGAGTTGGGTGCATTAACAATTAATCTGACTGGAAGCAGAACATAAGATTTCTTTTATTGCATAAGAAAGAGTCCTGTACGTTTATAAATCTTCAGCTTAGTACAAGGAACCTTATTCAGCAATGCCTGTGTTAAACTCCACTGTACTTCCATTCTGATAGTCATCCAGGTCACTGTTCTCCAGCTGTGGGATGCCGTACCACTTCTGGGAGAGTACAGAAGCATGCCAAAGGAACTGGAAAGCAGTAGAGAAAGCTTTAAAGTGTTCAAAATATTCTACCAACTGTCTCAGACTTTGCAAGCAGTTAGAAACAGAGAGCCAAAAGGGGAGTTGTATGTTCGATAAGTCTGAGAAATACGGCTGGAAGGAGTTCTTAAGCAGCTCCATTCCTCTTTACATTCAGATTGTTGAACAAGGGTATTCGACCTTCTTTCTGTGCATGGAAAAACACTGAGGGAGTCTGCTGGATATTTCTAGTTTTAAAAAGTATAGTATATCAGGGGAATATGTGGGAAAGCAATATCATGAAAGTGTGTAATCAGTTTTTAGCTAACCTTCAATGTACTGTAGTGTGTGAAAATGAGTGAAGTAATAACAGCAGGCTCTGAATCCCTTTAACATCAATGTTGACTTGCGTGCTTTGAAATTGCACATTCTGCCTCTGCCTCATCCACATTCTGGCTCTTTCCTTGTCGGTAGCTGTAGACCTATTGATGCAGATGATAGCACTGCCACTTTTACGTTTCAGTAATGTTCCCTTTCAACCTGTGTTTTTATGTTGATCCTTTGCTTGGCCACAATTTCTTCCTTTGGTATATTTTATATGCAAGATGCCAAATACTTGCTATTTTCCCTGTATTTCATTTACCCGGCCTTATTCCATTTTTTTTTTGCAGGTAAATGACCCTGTAAGTTATTGGGGGTGCAGTGGATAACTGATGTTCATGAAATGCAAAATTTAGGCTCCCTTGGCTTTGTTTTGAATTACTGTTTTTCATTTTAATTATGTTTATGGCAGACTTCTAGTTAAAGTGAATATTCTTTTTTCTTATTTTGTGACAATCTCAATAATTACTTTTCTGGGTTTGCACTTTTGCTGGAAAGTCATGCGTTTGGCTTTCTTTCCTCTGTTCATGCAACCTCTCTCACTGCATTCTTCACATGTTTCTGGAGCTCCTGTCTCTGTCAGTGATAAATTTCTGCCTAGGATGGGTTTGCTTCTCTCTCCTCTGACTCATTTAGTGTCTTTTGTATTGGGAATAGGAGACAAAGAATAAGAACTGCTTCTGGTATGTGAGAAGACAGAAAGCTGCAGTTGAGGACAGTCAGCCTTTAAAAAAATAGGAGGTGGGGCAGGGGAAGCAAAGAAAGGGATTACTCTGGAAAGCCTCACAGATTATACATCTGCCCCTGTAATTCAGACTTGGATTTAACACAAACGTAGTGAAGTTGATTGAGTAACTTACTAGTGGCAGAATAATCTCCCTTTTTCAGTGGCATGTGTCGTTGAAACCCTCCCTCACTAACAACCCCCTCACCCTCAAACGTTTGAATGCTGCTCACTGTACTTGCCAAATATAAAATTAAACACCCGCATGGTTGTTATGCACAGCTGTACCCATCTGCTGAGTATGCCACTTGCCATTTGCTTTGATTAAGAGCAGGTTAAGAGAGGTTTTAATTAAGAAAGTCCATAACACAGTTAAGCATCCACCTCTTCAGCCTCTTCCCTTGATTATATATTTTTCTGCTTTTCTCCTTCCAAAAGACAAGGTATTGGCTCCAGAAGGGATACAATTTAATAATAACAATAGATAATGATTTTTCAGCTTAAACGTAGAGCACCTAGATGGCATGCTTAGACTGATGCGTTGGCTGTGGATTTTGTGAACCAGTGGTTCTTCCTCCCAGTGTGGTGTGGGGCTAACAAACTGCTCGGGACAGGCAGACACTGTTAGCTAGTTGTAGTGCCATCATGTAGTGTAGTCATATTGTGCTGTCCCTGTGTATAAATATAATCGTTTTCTTGAAAATGTGGTTAACTGTTATTAGGACATGAAATGCATTAAGAAGTATTCCATGGAAAGGCACATAAGCCAAGAAAAGACTTCACAGAACTGTGTCATAACAGGGACATTTCCCACTGGATGCAAGACAACCCAACAGTTACCCCCTCTTTATGGCACTTGAGGGCGCTGATCCCAAATAAACATTAGAGCACCCAATCAGTATGTGCTCGAGTCACAAACTTTCTTCCTTCAAACTGCTGTGACTCAGTAAATTTGCATCTTAATGAGAATTAGCTTTATTGAAGTAAACAGTGATAAAATGCACGCAATAATTACTATGTACAGTTAATACAGATATTCTTTCTGTAGCACCCTCAGCCTGATTGCAGTCGCTACCCTCAGTCTGCAGTTCGCAGTAAGAGGAGTAATCAATGATACATTTAAATGAAGACAAAACACATATTATGTGTGCATATGATTATCAAACTCAGTGTGGGATCTGGGGGCATATGGTCTATCTTGCTGTTACCATTCTGAATTTTACAAACAAAGGAAAAGATAATGACAAATAACTAGTGATGTTCAGGTGACTCTGATTGCTTCTGGGTGATCATTCTTGCAGGGAAACCCAGAGGACCTCTTGGGAGTGCAACTGTGAAATTTATAACTATTATGCACTTCGTTATTCCCAAAAAAAATGTTCAATAAATGTATCTGGATTGCACCAGAAAATTGCTGATAAGTAGTTGTGAGTTAAATTAATTCATGTGTTATTTTGCTTGTTTGGGAATATCAGGGAACATCTGCAGTTAGAAGGTGTGTCCAGAATAATTTACTGGCTTTTTCAGAGCTGGTCATGCAGTTTTCCAAAGGCAATAAAGTTATATAAAGATCTCCAGGAGAGCACTTAAACAAAACAAGGCTAAAGGTTTGCACTGAGACAGTGCTCAGAAAAAAGATACAGTGTATTAATAGAACAAACTTACTAGGATTAAAGAGGAAAGACAGACTTACTTTTCAGTTGAATGGCAGCCAATTTTTGAATTAATGTCATGTTAAGAGAATATGTAGCTTTACCTTTGAAATGTATTGATTTTTACCTCTTTGTCTTTTGACATTTATTTTCCAACTTAGCTTGAGTGCATTCTGAATCTTTTTATTTTTTTTCCTCACACATTCTCATATACAGACATAAAAGACAAAAGCTAGGAGTCAAAGTAAGTAGGAAAGAATAAGTTCCAAAATAATCTTTCTGTAAAACATAGGTGATATATTGAGTCCTCTGTCATTTTTCTATTTATTAAAATTTTATTTAGCCACTTCTTGTCCAAAAGTTTGAGACTTGGGATGTGTGAAAGAGCATTTTGTTCAAGTCCTGCAATAAGCATTATAAAGAATGTTAAAATTGTGTACATGCATTATCTATCAAGGTTGCAAGTGATCCTTTCCTCAGTAAATCTTGATATCTTCCTAGAATTTCAAATTGAGTTAATGCTGTAATAAATGTTGTCATTCTGACCTTCTCAGCCGATTGAAATAGTGCATTTTGAATGCATAATGTTTTTATTAACATTGATTGGCATTTAGGAATGTGTGGCTTTGTCAAGACTCACAAAAAAAATCCTATTTCATGTCAAAATGAAGTGAGGATGTTTTTTCCTCACTATTCATTTATCTCTGTTCTGGGAAGTTGCTAACACAAGTCATAGACAGGTTTGAGTGTCCATGCTGAGCAACACAAAAGAGGAGGTGAGCGTAGTGTTTGATCTCAGGTATCTCTTATCTTGGTAAGCACAGGGAGCTTGTGCATATTATGAGATCTCATTCTGACCAAAAGTTTTATCCCAGACATTAAAATATTTCCATGCGAGAAGATCACAATTAACTGTCTTGTAAGGATTTGGTTTTGATGAACCTGCCTTTGCCGATTGAAAGAAACCCTTTTGCCACAAGCTTTTGGGCTGGTATCGGTAGAGGTTCAGCCGTGCACGAGAGGAGCCAGATGAACTGGCACGTTCCCCCTGGCAGCATCTCAGAGGTGCCACAGGGTGTTGCTGAGCAGCAGATTCAGCGCCGCGTTGGGTGTTCAGCAAAAAAAATTCCGTTACCTGTGGTACCCAGAGGGTAGCGTGGCGTGGCATGGCAGGAAGCTTCTGGGCATGGTTCTCTGTCTGGAAAGATTAAACAAGGGTCCAAGATCCTGTGCGAGCATTTCAGATTGCTGTTTGCCAGTTTCTCTGTTGCCTTCCTGAAAGGAAAAGCGGAACTCTAAGAGGTAACTCAGTCTCTGGCCTGAAGAAGAGACTCGTTAAAGCTGGACGGGCTGTGGTTCCTTTCAGGAAGAACATTGGATCATCTTCTTCAAGGCAAAAGTTGATGGTCCTCATCACTCTTTAGCACTTGTTGCAGACTTATTTTCTCAGTAATCTGGAGAAAAACATCCGCTGCGACTCCAAATAGCTACATATGTCAACAAAACAATTTATTAAAAAATTACATTAGAATATCAATCAAGATGACAGGTTTTACAAAACTGACCTTTGTAAGCAAGAGAGAACCAGGTGAAAGTCACTTTGCATTCTGAATAATACCGATAAACTGCAGTGCAGATACTTCGGCTGCTCTGACAGTGTGGGAACAAATTATATGAGGTGCGATTCAGATGATAACAAGAAAAGTCTGTCCATTCTTTCTATCTGGCCTTAAAGCTCTATAGACTGACCTCAGAATTGAGGTTAAAAAAGAATCTCTAATGTTAGCACCTAATAATATTGCGATGGTACTGTGTTCTTTGAAATCACATTGCAAGTTTATAGCATTTTATAGTGATTTCATATTGATTTAGCATCAGAGGTTATCAAAATAGAATTATAGGAAAAACCCAAAGGTTGTGTCCTTTCAGAAAGCCAGAGTCTGACTTTATTTCTTTATCTTACTCCCATCCACTAGCAAAATCCTACTCTAGATTTTTGCTGGTTTAATTGCCTTCAAAAACAATGTTGTGAAATGATCCAGATTAGGGAAGAAATCAGTCTGGAATTTATAGTAAGGCGGCAGTAGGAATCTGCCTAGCTAGCATGAGCAGTAGCAAGTTAATTAGGCTGTGCCCAAAGCCGGTACAACTGATGAGGTGAAACTGCAGGCTGCAGCTGAGCTTATGCAATTCATCATCGGTTAACGCAATTGTTCTGTACTGCAAATAGCATCACTCAGTGGTCCAGAGCGATGCTTGGCTACCTGAATTAGGCTGGCTTGAACACATGGTTATAGGAAGGAGCAGTTCAGTGAAGACAAGCTCCAGAAGGAGAGTCTTTAAGGTTTAGCTCAGTCCATGTACCCCCTATGCTTTGTTTCCCAGTTGATACTTTCTAACTCAAAACAACTTTTTCTTCTGATTGATGATGTACTGTCTAAAAAGGAACTATATGTAACCCATTTACTTGGTTCTCTGCATTTTGCTGTGATTTGCCAAAATTATTTTGAAATTTGGTTTGTCCTGGGAAGTCTATAATAGAGAAAGCAAGAAGACATATGTCCTCTAGCAAAACAAAACCCCACATCTTTAATATAGGAGGATGAAAAGAAAACAGGAATGTGGGAACACCTATAGGACTGAAACTTTTATTCCAAGTGCATTATGCCTTAGTGCTCTGGTTCAGCTAATTATCCAAGGCTCTGTAAACATTCTGTTTTTCTGTGAGTAGTCTTAATTTTGTTTAAAATGTTAACTGTCTCGGATAGTTGTTATACAGACCACCAAAGAACTGAAGTCTGTTTTGAAGTGGATATGGCAGGAATGGACCAAACACCATCAGCTGTGTCCTGGATAGGAGAGGAGCACAAAATTCAGCGATTTATTTCTCTGACACTTTCACTGCCTTCATTTTTCAAGGCTTTTAAACTGCTCTGTCTGGGGAGATGTAGTCCTGTTAACTCTAGGTCAAACTGATGATGTTTCACTTGTATCAACTGTAACTATATCTGCTGAGGTTTTTCTTTTACTTATGGGCCATTTTTTTTATGTGGAGTTACTTTTGAGAAATGAATAAATAAATATCCATGTGCTGAAGCTCCCAGCCTCTTTCTAGCCTGCCGTGGTCTGAGTGCAGAAAAATAGCATAACTTTCACAGAAACACAACTTGGTTGACAGACAAAGTTTCCTGACATACTTTTCTTCAAAGTCAATCCCAGTGTAAGCAGGAAGGGAATCACAGGGGAAATGGTGCAGCCAGGGGCTGGGCATGTGGGCTTGCTGTGCCATGGCAGTCTTCTACCGGCTGTGACCCGCTGGTAAATGCTGCCAGTGCCTGATGGTGCTTTGTCACCAGCATTGTCTGTGTTCATACAGAGGAGTGAAGGTGAATTCCACTTATTTGTCACCCCACTGCTACCAGTTCTTTTCTGTTGAACTGCAGAGCTAGTGTTGCTGCTACACCTCACACTGTGAGATGCTAAGTGAAGATTCACTAGAACAAGCACGAGTTCAGTTCTGCCCATTTTTTGCTGCCTGCACCTCATGCAGTCAAGGTTTGCTTCAGAAAATATTTGGAGCTGACATAAATATAGGTGCAGAATTTCGAACTCATTTTTAAATTACACAATTAAGTGGGATGTTATGCTGTGAAAAATGCCATCGGTGTTTTTTCAATAAACAAATAATGTCTGTTCCCCTGCCCAGTGGGAAGACACATGGTGTCAATAGAAACAATTGCTTTGTAGTTTGATTTGAAAAGCTACTTGCAGAGTTCAGCAAGATTGATGTAAATGGTGGGTAATTTAGGATAGAAATTGATTCAGTCTAAAAACAGGAGGCTTTTCCTGTGCATCTGAGTCCTATGTATATGTTGAGAAAGATTAGAATTAAGGAAAGTAAGCTTTATTTTTATAAAATATCTTTATTTATAAAGCCTGCAGTAAAGGTAAAATAGAACCTACATCCAAAAATAGTTATAGTAATTTTTTTTCCAAAACTAAATTAAAACCCTGAGTTTTTCTAATACCCCATCAAGTTTTGCCCTTAACTTTGCTCTGGAATGTCTGATGTAGGGACTCTAATTTAATCATATAAAGCATATTAACCAATTTTAACAACATTGTTACTTCTTGAAATCATGATAACCAAGTTTTTCCAAGATATTATGTAACAAGATAAGCACAACAAATTGATTTAAATAACTTCCTCTAAGGCAAATGTCCAAAGGTGAAAATTCCAACAAATCCTGTAGTGGCTTTCACAGTGTTATTCTTTCATCGATAAAGTTTGTCTCATCTGTAGTTACGGTATGTAGATGATATGTGATCAGTTTTCTCTGAAGCCGTTCAATGACTGTAAGAAGGTTGTGCTGAGCCTTCAAGGGCATTAAACTTTATGGCACATCATGCAGCCGACCTGGCAACGTTTGGGTTTTTTTCTTCTTCCTACCACAAACCTAACTATAAGCCCAATGTTTTAAAAAATGAAACAGTTATGCAGATGACCTGGGTATAAATGCAGAAGAAGAACAGAGAGTGTGCCTCACTTTCCAAAACCTACAGCTTAGTGCTGGACACTGAGCACTGCATGTACGCTGCTTCTGCAGTTCCTGGCAATTAAGCATATAGGCATTAATATTGCTTTTAGTACTAATTTGAAACAGATCATTTTGGGCAGACTGTATTCAGGGGAACTGGTGATCTTGAAAGTTTATCCTTGGGTATATTGAAGTCTGAGGAACCGGAGCATAAGTCATAGAAATGCTTGCAAGTCTGCTTTCTCTTTGGCAGTTTGGTTTCTTACTTTGTCTGCAGAGCACATGTTAGCCTGGGGTATGAAGACGTACAACACTATCACTGTTTCAAAGTGACTTTTTTCTCTAGTGTCTCAGCTACCCTTTTAAAACAGAGTGTGAGGGCTCTCCTTTGTGCAGGAATCAGGGTGAAGTGAGATGCGCAGTGAGTTGATGGCATGCCATTTTTTCTGCTCTACATACTCCATGCGGTCTCCGTTGTCCTGGTTAAAGACCTTCCCTTTCCCCCGCCTATCTCAAATGAACTAGTTATAAGTGATGGAGAGATGTCAACTAAACCTGAAATGAACCTGTTATCATAGTTTGGAGAGACGCAAACTGCCTTATTTATTCTGGCACAATGTTAATCAGCTGTCCAGTGCAATCAGTTACATGTCACCCTTGTTAACAATTTAATTCTCCCTATGAAAAAGGGAGGGAGAGGGTGACAGATATTTATAGTTCCCTCTGCAACCTCTCATTTAGTGCCACCAAGACAAGACTGTTACTGCCTTCGGCATAAGCGCCACCATGGGCATCCAGAGTACATGCTGACTGGAGCAGGCTAATGAGGAGCCCATATGGACTCAATGAACTTATGCAACTCACGTGCAAAGTTCCTTTTCAGCTAGCAGGGGTACCTTCGTCATCCTTTTCTTTCTATGTATCTATAGCTATGCAGATATCTGCATTTCCCACTGTTCTCTGCTTCCTGCTTGAAGAGTATTTAGTTGTGCAGTGAGAAACAATACTTTTAAGAAAAAAATCACCTTTCTGAGCCACAACTGTAGGTTCAGTTGAACTCAAAGAAGTGGTGATGTTGCCAGCTGAGTCTTAATTAATTTGAACAAAACTATAGCTGTTCTTAATATAAATGATGCGGTTTGGGTAGGCAGGGTAAAGGCTTCCAACTGGGATGAGTCAAAGGGGAACAGAAATGAATAAGTTCAGATAAATGGCAAAAATATTAAAAAAGAGAGAGCAAAATGGAAATATCCAAAGAGACTAGCAGAAAATGTCGGACATTCATAAAAAGGCAGATTTGAAGGCACGTGCCTTCAAAGGTTGATGGCGGTGATAGCAGGAGCAGCAGCATCTGCGGCAGAAACGAGAGAAACAGTAGTGACTAGGACAGGAACAGATGCTGAAGCAGCAATAGCAGTAATGTCTCTTCTCACTGTGCACCCAGACCACTCATTTAGGGGCAGGCAAATAGACTGTTACGGAGCAAACAGACCGTTATGTTCTATTGTACAAATATGTATTTGGATAAATGTTGATGTGCAGTGGCATGGTGGAACAGAAGTTGCTGTGTGTGCTTAGCAGCCGTGGAGCTATGCTGTTCGTTAGCAGCAGTCCTTTCTGCAGAGGTGCATTTTTTTCTTGCTGTAAGAGGCAGTAATCACACCACTCCAAAATATCCAGATATACTTTCAGTTTTTCAGTCTTTAGTTGTTAGTTTAGTTTAGTCATGTATGGTTTTTTAAGGGAAAATTCTTTGGAGACACCAAATCTGTCTTTCTTGAAGGATGAATACATTTCCTAATACATTTCTTGGACTCCGGGATGGCTTTCACAGCCTCTGTTGAAGAGCAATGCCTTTTTCCTTTTAAAAAATAGTTGCATTGGTTTCTTAGCTGTTGCAACTACACATTCTTCCTTTGAACTACATTGAGCTGCAGCAACTTGTAACAGCAGAGAAACTAGCCTTTAGACTTCTAGGTGTATTTACTTAAGTTTGGAAAAATTGGCACTTGAATTATTTCTTAAAAAATGGTAAGTACAGTTAGATCAGCTGGCTTTGTGTGGGTTTGGGTTAGGAGTATGCATGTACATAGAAGTGCATATGCAGAATCATTAGATTTTCCATCCACTCCTGATGGGAGGTGTTCACACGTTTTAGAATCTCAATTCACTGCCTTTATAGAGAAAAAAAAAAAATCAAAGCCCCTTGTTGCCTTTCAGCATTAAAAGGACAAGAAGCACTCTCTGAATTGTCTGTGTGAAAGATAAATTGCTTTAAGTAAAATTTCTTGGAGGAACAGGACCTTGATTCAGCAAATTCTGAAGCAATGCTTAGTCCTGAATTTAGGAGCCGCCAGACTGCAATAGCAAAGGGCTTGCTTCAGTGCTGTGCATGGATAATCTTAACAGTTCAAGTATCCTCTTAATCAAAATTGCGTATCTGTGCTGCGGGCATCTTCCAGCACTTACTTCCTTTGGCCAGGCTCTGACCTCGAAGGCACGTGGGCACAGCTCGGCTGCCACTGTGGGGTGTGTCCACAAGTTTTTACCCACAGGTACAACCTAAAAACGTCCAATCGTTTAAGCATAATCACAAAGAAATTTGCCCTTGTGCAAAGATGTCTGATGGTGCCTTTAACCTTGGAGCTAAATTTTAGATCTAAATTCTAATTTCTAGTAAACTCGGGATTAAAGTGGAGATGTTGACACAGCAGAAGCACTGCCATAAAAGGAGCAAGTCACACTTTATTGTAACAGCTCGATTGCCTAGCAAAGAAATACATAATGAATAAACATTATTTTAAAAGGCTTGATAGCCCAATGAATTTTTCAGTGGGAGAAACAGAAGAGAAAGTATTTAAAAATACATGAGTTTCATATTTGATTATAAGTCAAGAAGCAGCAGAAAGAACCAAAAAAAGTCATAGCAATGGCAGCAGGCACCAAGCTTTCAATCTTGAATTAATGAGGTTATTCATAATAAAGAGGGAGTGACATAGTGATTAGTTAATTACTGTGCAGAAACATACAATTAATGCACAACTGGAATTAGTATACAATGAATTAAACTGCCACATAATGCAAGCAACAAAAATTGAAGGAAACCTTGACTGGTGATTGAAGTTATTATTACAGCAGAAAGTCTATTGAAATCATGATAGTTTCCTATCAAACAGCATGTTTAACTTGTGCGGTCTGATTCCAACCTGTTAATAGGACTGCTGCAGCAGAGTGGCTTGGGCATTAATTGCAGACTTATCTGCATATAGGGGCAAGGGAGATTTAGCCCAAGAGGGCACAGAGGTATAACGGCAGAAAACTTGCATGCATTATAACAGGGAATCTCCCATGACTTTCAACAAAACTAACAGATGTTCAGCCTGGCTAGTGTGTATCCGCTGTCCTGTCCTCAGCCCGGGGATCTTGCACCCCAAGCACAGCTGGCAAGGACTGGTGGGGCACAGAAGGCAACTGTTACTGCCCATGGATCACCCACCGGCAGCCCCGTCGCATCTGCTCCGCAGGGGTGTAGGATGGCTGTTCTGCTGTACCTTTTGTATGTTGTATGAGGGCAGTGACAAGGAATGATTTTGCGCATGGGGTGTAGGTGTCTGTTCTCTGT
>NW_010120575.1:162384-162593 GCF_000699245.1 Pterocles gutturalis
GGGCGGGAAAAAAGGGGGGTTGAAAAAGCCAGTCTCTTTTCCTTTTGACAAGAGTAGGGGGGTATACAAGCTTCTATCATCTCAAACTCCACCACACCATACCTTAAAGCTGTATGGTCTACCCTAAGCTAGGTCTGTGGAAAAAGCCTTTTTATCTTTTTAAGTATACATATATAAAAAGGCTATATATATATATATATATATCTTTT
>NW_010120576.1:0-69978 GCF_000699245.1 Pterocles gutturalis
TCCCGCCTGCAGCCCTTCCCTCCGCCCGCCTTTCCCCAGAACACGCGAGTTGCCGTGGCACCCCGGGTGTGTTCAGACTTGATGGCTTTAATAAACGTTGTCTCTAAGGAAATACAAACGTTGCTTCCATTGTACGCCTCTCCCTTCCTGTCTTTTATTAAAGTCACCTATGCAAATGCCTCCGCTTCAAAGTCCCTGTTCTCTTTTTCAGGTGATCTTTTACCCAAGGTAATCTGTAAAGATGTTGAAGTTTAAATGCGGTGCCCGCAACCCGGCAGAGGCAGGACCGATGGAGCCCATCACCAGCCGGATCTCGCCGGCTCTTTCAGGTAAAGAGCATCCGGCCTGGGATCAGCTCTTCTCGGTTTTTATCTGTGTCTATACCCAGCGTATCAAAATACAGCGGGCAGTCAGAGTGTGCCTGTGTGGTTCTGGAGAGGAAGGGGTACGAGAAGGGGATAACATGTTGAAACTCAAAGTGTGTGTCTAGTTTGCACAAGGTTCCGTGGATAGTAGCTGGTCTTCCATTTATGTGCACCTTTTAATGTTGTACTCTGAGTGAATTTTCCCACATAAATATGGAATATTGCCTTCTGTATCCTGTAATCTGCAGTTTTTTCAGGGCTGGTGGAGCTGAGGGTTTGTCATGAGATAGTTTTACCTAACCAGTTGTTATTTGATCATCTGAGGAAATTCCTTCTAGAGCTGATATTGATTATTTAAAACTATTTGTACCATGAAAAAAACCACACAGTACAATGTCAAGAAAAAAGACAGTCAGATCAGAGTCATCACTAGGATGACCAGTAGTTTCAAGAAAGCTGTAATGGTCTTTAAAGGATTGCTTTGTCTAAAATACTTGTAACAGCTATTATAGATAGCCGTAGGGAGTTGATATAGTTACCTTACGCTTCTGTATCGTTTGTCTAATTTCTGAAGGACTGATTTGTGAATGGATAAGATATAACCTACTCTATACATATGTTATTGCTTTGAGGCTTTTCATTGACTCCATCTGCTGTTGCTTCTTTTTTTTTTTCAGGGGAAGCCACTCTTTGTGACTCAACAGCAGATGTCTCCTCTCTCCCGGGAAGGCATCCTTGATTCTTTATTCGTTCTTTTTGAAGAATGCAGAAACCCTGCTTTAATGAAAATTAAACACGTTGGCAACTTTGTCAAGAAGTGTAAGTTTGTTTAGACTAATTTTCAGGTGTTTAAAATACAGGTCTTAAGAATCTGTGTGTTTAAATAATGCTTTAGTTGCTTTGATTCATTAACGGTTATAACCGGGGACTTTGAGAATCTGACTTTTGTGGGCAGACTCATCATTGCAAAGGGGATCTTGACAATCTTAGTAAGGCTTTGTTCAGGTCCAAAAAGGTCAAGTGGCTTTTGAAGTGCTGTGACTTGAATGTGCATCTTTCTTGGTCTGTACTGTATTGATACCTGAGGAGGCACTTCCTTTAAAAGTGTCTGAGTACTGCATACAGCAAAGCTCCAGGTAGGTAAAATAGAAGTTGAGAG
The DNA here is from genome assembly GCF_000699245.1 of Pterocles gutturalis. Lineage (NCBI taxonomy): Eukaryota > Metazoa > Chordata > Aves > Pterocliformes > Pteroclidae > Pterocles > Pterocles gutturalis. The sequence continues at coordinate 1,525 of NW_010120576.1, forward strand.
CAGGACAGTGTCTAGAAGTATGAGAAAAAAAATTCTAGAAAGGAAGTGTAATCCTTGTCTCTTTCAGCTTGAAGTAATCTTTTGTATTCCATGTGTTATCTGAATTTTGCATGTGTAACTTGTAAATAGTAGTTCTGTGCTTCAGGAATATAATTTCTGATGAAGTAAATATTTTACTGATAATGTGCTCAGAGTCTTTTTGGGGAAAAGGAAAAAAAAAAAGGTCATGAATTTTTCTATGAAGATATACTAGAAAGCCATTGGGTTAAAAGTAACTTTTCATGCCCTTTATAATAGTTCCATCCAACAGCTTCTAGGTATTATTATTGGTGAGCAATTTTCTGCTAGACTGAAGAATTTTTAGAACAATCTACAATGAGCAATTGATTGTCACAGTGCATGCTGGTTGAAACTAGTCAATGGGAAACTTGAACTGAATATAATGTCTATGGTTATTTGTTAGACAATAGACTAGTGCCTCCCACAGGTAGAGGAGAAAACCCTGATACTTGTAGAAATCATCTGGGTAAAGCGCTTATGTTTAGAGAACACACTTTGTATTGGTAAAGGATAGTTGGAAAGAAATTAGAAACAAAAGAGGCTATCAGCCTGTGATGTTATGAATGGGACAGAATTATGGTTGCTATGGAAACTGTCTTAACATTTCCTGATTCTTTTGTATGTACCGTATTTCAGTCTTAACTATGCATTAATACAGTCTTTTTCTAGTTCTTATGCATAATGGGTTTTTTTTAAGAAGTATATTCTGGAATGATTTAACATTTTTTGTGGGACTGGAACTAAATGGGTTTCTTTTGTTTTATTCCCCATTTTTGATGTTGTGTTTGTTGTGAAATGCTAGTTGGCTAAGGTAAAAATAAGTATTTTCTTTTTATAGATGCAGAGACTATAGCTGAATTAAGGGAACTGCAACCCAGTGTGAAGGATTTTGAAGTAAAGAGTGTGGTTGGCTGTGGTCACTTTGCAGATGTGAAAGTAGTAAGAGAGAAAGTTACTGGTGATGTGTATGCAATGAAGGTGATGAGCAAGGAGTCCTTGTTGGCGCAGGAGCACGTATGTATATTTTTCTGTTATGACAGCAGAACAATAAATTAGTTTGTTGAACATTTCCTTTTTGTCACGGCTATTAGAATTAAGCTAAAAGTGTATCTTGAGAAGGATCATCCTACATTTCAGTGCAATTCAATAATGTATTTGTGTGTAGTTTTGCTGTGCTGAAAAGCCATTGTCATAGACGGGTATGGGGTGAGGTGCCATCCAAAACAGAAAAACGGCCCTTGTCTTAAAGAGCTCTAATTGTAAGACAAGAAAAAACAGATGAAGAAAATACTGGATCAGTATTGATGAGCTTGATGATGGCTTGAATTTCCAAGATATCTATTCATTAAGGTTTTTTTTTTAGTTTTAAAGAGTGACATAGAATGTCAAGAGTGGGTGTGAAGGCAAACTGTGGTGACTGGATTTTTATGGAGAGCCTCTCACTAGCTTGAGAAATGTGTTTCTTGAAAACTTTAAAAAGGAATAATGGAGGTTGTTATCATAGTTTGTTGAGAAACAGAAGTTAATCTTTCACTGACATGAGATGACAAGTAGGACAGAGATAATCCATGAGAGACCTTGGGAATTTATACAGCAATATCTGCATCGGTTGGTCCCAATATGTTAGCAGTTAGGTTGCTCCTGAGATCTCTTAGCATTGTTTGTGGCTGTCAGAAATGAAGACAAACTAAAATTACTCTTACTAGGGCATAGATTGACAAGAAAGCAAAGTGTGGTACTACCCTCAGTGTAACACTTGCTCAGCCTTGTTGAGTGTGGGTCAGTGAAAGTAGGAAATGTTGATCTAAATGAACTTGCAGTATGTCTGTAATTTCTTGTTGTCTGGCTGTACATCTGAATAGTTAAATAGTTGGTAGGGGATGATTTCAAGAAAACCTTGTATTCTATTATTACTAAATTAGCTGTAAGATGCTACCCTGTAATTGCTCTAGTTTCTTTTCTGCTTGTTTGATTCTTTTGAGATTAGTTTTATTTTATTAGGGCCAGTCCAGATGAAGTCAACCAAGATTCTACTCCAGACTGGTAGATGCTTCACCAGTTTGAAAGGGAAGCTGGCCTTTGCTGCAGGGACTATTGGGCTGAAAGCAAGCTAGACAACAGAAGTTGGGAGGGGAATGGAAAACACAAAGGAGTAAAATTACTTTTTTAAAGATGCACGTCATAGGGAAATAGCATTTAATATTTTCTGTGTAATTTTTGTGTGGTGTGTGCCTTTGATACAGACTCAAATCTTTCTAAAACTAGAAGATTCTAATGTGTTCTAACTTATTTTCATAACTTATTTTGATATAACAGACCACTTCCTTTTTTTGTAGGTGTCATTTTTTGAAGAGGAACGCAGTATATTATCTCAGAGCACTAGTCCATGGATTCCACAGTTACAATATGCATTTCAAGACAAGAAAAATCTCTACTTGGTAATGCCTAGTCTTCATTTATTTTCTTCTCTGTTGAACACTATTGCCATTGTTACGTTGAAGAACGATGTGATGGTTTAAATGTGCTTATCTTCTGTAAATTTTCCTGCATTACATGCCACTGTTTGATATGTGTCCAGTGTAATATGGAGGAGTTGAACAGAATATCTTTTGTATATGTGAACCTTATCTGTTTCTTTAAAATTTTATGTAGGTTATGGAATATCAGCCTGGAGGGGACTTGCTGTCACTCTTAAACCGATATGAGGACCAGCTAGATGAGAGTATGGTGCAGTTTTATCTTGCAGAGTTGGTTTTAGCCATTCACAGTGTCCATCAGATGGGTTATGTACACCGGTAGGTAAAGATTACGTTGCATCACACATAGTATTTGATCGGTATCATTCCAGGAAAAGTGTTCTGGAATGATGCATTCTTGTTTTTTTGATATTCTGTCCTTTTTCAGGACAGTATTTCACATGCTGTATCAGAAGAGAAAATTAGAAAATTAATCAGACTCCAACCACAATTGTAGCTAAAGGCATTAACTTTGATGTAAAGTTCAAACTAATATCAAGAAAGGATTGTTACATATATTTTCTGGAGGCTTAGTAAAAAGAAGCCTTAACGTTGCACTACAAAAAATTAAAATATTTTCCAGAGATAGTTGCTTTTAACACCAAGTAGTATGGGAAATTAGTGTAATTATTAAAACTTGTCTGCTGATTAGTTCACTAATCAGGGCAGTATAGAATGCTGGAGCAGTTAAACATCACAGAGTTTTCTAAAGATCATATCAAGGCTTGGAGGCTGTTATTGTATGTGGTTTCAAATCATATTGGTGTTTAATAAATTTATTCCATTCTGAGGCTTTGGAAATATTAGGAAGTACTTTATGTTCCAAGCAGCTGTAGTGGCTGCACTTAGGGCATAGGCTGTGGCTTTCTGATGCAAGGCAGCTGCCTGGATTTGAAAGATGTACAGAACAAGTTGTGAGGAAATTTGGGAAGGAAGCTGCATAATACTTCACTTACAATGTCGTTGAGGTGTGAAAGGATCTTCTCTTTCCATCTTCTGTCAACAATAACTTCCCTTTAAATAAGGGGAACTGTACTACTTTCATATTTGCTTGGAAACAGAACAACAGTTGGAAATAAGGCTCCCACTTGTTAAGCTTTTATGCAACTGAGGACATGGTTGGATGTGGCTGAAGAGGGATGTCCTGTTATCTAGCTGTGACGGGGGGAACAGTATGGAAAGGTACTGATTGCTTGCTTCTTGCTTGCAGAGATATCAAACCAGAGAATGTTCTTATTGACCGAACAGGACACATTAAACTGGTGGACTTTGGGTCAGCTGCCAAAATGACAGTAAACAGAATGGTAATAATGTGGAATTAAACTTTGCCTATGGCTTGTTTGGATAGTCCAGTCAAAAAGCAAAAAGTAACTATATCTGTTCCTTGATGACACTTTATTCTTCTGCCTTTCTTGACCAATATGGAGTCTGTTGACAATTATATTTTTCCATTTATGAATGACTTTTCAAATAGGAGCTCAAGTATCTTTTGCAGCTCTCAGTAGATATATATTTGCTTATTAAAATTTTAATACACAAGTAAGGTAAAGGCAAGTTTACTTTTTTATGGTGCTGCACTGCAATACAAAATCGTACTTCTAGAGATTATTATAACTGTTCAGTGCTGTGTTTAAAGAAGGACGTAGATTTATAGTTGTTCATAATTGGACTGAAAATTGTTTGTTTTAACTAAGGTGACATAGTTTTGAAGACCAGGGAGCTCTTGACTGAAATGAGTCACAGTTCAGTGTTCTGGGCTTTACTCACCAGAAAGCACTATATTCAAAGCTGTTAATCCGTTTATATTTTTTATAAGTTGCTTGTAAATGTAGGTCACTGCATACAATTTCAAGTGATAATTTGAAATTAAAATATATCTAAGTGAGAATACCAGCTTCCTGTCTTGTTTCACAATTTTTATTTTTTCATAACATTTTCTTAGTATTGTGACTCCTAGTATTTTGTTGTCCTTGTTCTTCCCTTTTCAGTGTTTCTCTGCATTGCATCTTTCTTGAAGTGTTTTCTAAACATTATATTTTCAGTCATCTTCAGGTTTTTGTGTTAGTCTGGACAAAACATCAGTGTTTAGTAATCCTGTGCTTTTTAGAATGCTTCTTTTCTACTTTAGCTGTTTGTACTTTCTAGTAACAATTAGCTCTGATAATTTCACTCTTTTTATACCAAATAGCTTGCTGTGTGTTTATCAGCAGTTTCCTTAACCTTGCACTTTTTTCCGTAACAAAAGTTAGTTTGCTTAAATTGTCTCTCATTTAAAAAAAAAAAAAGTTTTATTACCAAGATCACAATGAACAGAAAGTGCTGCACTTTCACTTGGTATATCTTTGTTTCTAGGTAAATGCCAAGCTACCTGTCGGCACACCTGACTACATGGCACCAGAAATGCTGACGGGGTTGAATGGGGATGGCAAAGCTTCTTATGGTCCAGAATGCGACTGGTGGTCCCTAGGAGTCATTGCGTATGAAATGATTTATGGAAGATCTCCGTTCACGGAGGGGACTTCAGCAAAAACTTTCAATAACATCATGAACTTCCAGGTAGAGACAACTCCTTCAATGTTCTTGAGTAAGAAGGCTGTAAGTAAAGACTGTGTTTTTACAGTTGAGAAAAGAGGCTTATGGATGTCTTTTAATTGGTCATGTTCATAAAATATTTAGAATATGTGTCTTATATTGTTTTTATATGTCTCTGTATTGTTGATATTAAGTTATTTTTTATAACAGGTGTCTAAAAATAACCATCTGCAGTGCATGAGTTAAAAAAGATTTAGCTGTCCATCTTAGGCAGCTATAATTGCAGCATTTCCAAAATAATCTAGAAAAGGAATGGAAAGGATTAATTGTGGGTTGATAAAGTTTCTGAATCTTACTAACTGTTTCTGTAAGGGCAAGGGCTAGCTATGAAGAGCTGCAGAAAGACTTGAGGATATTAAGTGTCTGCATGTTTAAAACATAATGTGAAATTTCTTGTTAGTAAATTTAAAGCAGTGTTTATGAAGGGAAAAGTATCCCAACTTTACCCAGTGGTGGGCTCAAGAGCAGTATCTTGATGTTACAATCTATGCAAACGTTAGTTTAGTTCTTAGTCCAAAAAGCAGCATGTACAATGGTAGGAGTTAGTGCAAAAGAAAAAGAAAAAAACAATGTGTAGTTGGAAGGAAGTGAACAAAGAATGGTTGCCTATTATCTCTTCTAATATGGAAATTAGGGGAATCAAATGAAAGCAGCCAGCAGTCACTATGTTACATACAAAGGAGGATACTTCATACAGCACATTCCCTTGCTGAGGAGCTCTTTGACATAAGTTTGTAGCTACTGAATGTTTACATGTGTTCAAAGAATGACTAAAAAAAATCATAGAAGAAGAATTCATTGAGATCTGGCAACTACAAAGACATCACCCCTGTTTCAGAAAATCTTAAGCCACAAATCCTTGGAAGTTTGGCAGAGTTTTCTGCGAAGTGTCTTGTTTTACTCTTCCATTTGTGTATGCCATCGGCCGTTGCTCAGCATAAGATGATCTGGGACTACCATTTGTCCGATCAGGAATAGTTGTTCTCATGTTCTTATCTTTACTGCAGTAAATGTGTATAAAAGCCTATTTGGAAAAAAATGCACAATACTTTTATTTGTATGCTATAAATATTTATCCTTTGTGCCTGTCATATCTCAGTATAATGGAACTTAATCTTACTGTTCGGGGATTGTTTTCCTACTGAGGAGAAATCCTTTTCTTTCTAATGCAGAGATTTCTGAAGTTCCCAGAAGATGTGAAAGTTAGCAGTGAATTTCTTGATCTGATCCAGAGCCTGCTTTGTGGGCAGAAGGAAAGGCTGGGCTATGAGGGCCTCTGCTGCCATCCATTTTTTTCTAAAATTGACTGGAATAATATTCGTAACTGTAAGTAGAATAATACTGTATTTATAAACAATTTCTGTTTCTTTAGGTAACATGACAGTTTGTACAATGTGAGTATTTAAGTGTGTTTGATCTGAATAAGTATTCATAATGAAACAGGGCTGTGTCCTGGTACAGGGGTTTTTAACAAAACAATTTTGGTTTTTGGATAGGATATGTTAACATCGCTCAGGTGAAAAATGTAAGGTAAGATGAAATTTAATATGCGTCTATATGAATTTCTGATGCAATTGTCATATTACTGCAGGCACTAACTGGAAAATTGACTGGAAAATCAAAATGGTCCTTTCCATGTCCTTCCTCAGATTAAAATACATCAGTATGTTCTTTCAGGCCTTTTCCATCTCTGTTTGCTTAATTTTGGCTTAATCTCATTATTTTTGTTATATCTTCAGCTTTCTCTCTTTCATTGCTTGTGATCCAGCTTCATTTAAGGTTACTTTATTTTTTATTTTAAGCTCTTGTAGGTGATAAAATGTCAGTGGTCATAGAACATTGGAGCTTTTCCCTCAAAGTTGATGTGGCTAATATATGACTGTTTTGTCAAAAATCTGTTCACTAGGAATAGAATAAAACCAGCAAAGCAGATAATTTTCTATGCAGAAAATTGTTTATGATACTATGGAAGCAATTAAATTTAGTATTTGGAAGTACTGAGGCACCAGCTCTATGGCAAAAGCAAATATTTCGGAGATCATCAATGATCTATGTATGTGTGCCTGACTTGTGTTGGATAGTATTCTAAATTATTTGGACTGTAAGATTATCTGAGCAAGGAACATGTCTGCCTTATATTCTTTATCAAACATGCTGCAAGAGCAATGATTGTGCTCCATTTGATAAATGATAAATTGCTAAGACAGTGCGTCTAGTTTTGATGACTATCTCAGCACTTCAGCTGTCACCTCCACAGAATGTTTACTCACTTTTCTGTTGATTCATTAATTTTGAACTTGTGGAGCTGCTGTTTTGTTAAATTCCATTGTTTCTGCCCTTTGAGGGCCACTGAGCCTTGAGTCTTTTTCATCATTTTAGCATACTTTTCCCAGACTTCAGCTGACTCTGCCTTCTTTTGCCAGGCCTAAGCTACCAGTTTCCATTTCTGAAACTTTTGTGTTGCATTTGTATCATATTATCTTAGATCTAGAAAAAAATGGCATGTGAGCATATGTTCTGGTGTTTCCTTGGCAATTGTCTGTCCAAGTATTCACACAACTGCACAAGTTAATTGACTGTTTTGTCATTTCATGTGACAACAGCGATACGGATGGACCAGCGAGTAGGCAGCCCTGATGTCATTATAATGTTGAAATAATCATTCGGGGTTTTAAAAATCCCATTTCTGTCTGCAGCTGGCCAGCAGATTGCATCATTCTCTGTAATAACCGGACCTACCTACTGTGAAGATTCATGCAGCTTTGACCCCTGCCTTCGTTGTTATGTCTCATACTTCATAAAACCCCGCTGTAACTAGCACAAAGCACAGCAGTCTTCTTGCTTTTAGTGGCAGATTCAATGTGTCACCTATTGCTTTGCTCTCTGCAGTGGTCCTCCATTTGATGGTTTATTCAGGGCAGTGTCGCTGTCATTCTGTTCAAAACCCTTGTGGGGTTTGACCTGGGCTATCTAAAAGCTAAAGGTTTCTTTCTTATCTTGAGCTCCGCTGATAGTGGTGTTTAACTGGAGCAATGGCAGCCTGAGAAAATGAGGAAGCTAGTGAATGTTGGAAGAGGTCACAGGATTTAGGTTTAGATTGAAGAATCTCACGTCCTCAAGTTAATCTGGTCAAAGATTTTGGGGGTATGGAATGTTGGACTTGATGATCGTAAAGGTCTTTTCCAACCTAAATGTTTCTATGATTCTATGATTTTTAAATAAATACAGTGTCAGCACAGCCAGACTTTCCTGTGTAAAAGCAATAATGTTATTTCTATTTCAGACCAAGAAAGGTAGAGAAAAAATTGGTATCCTCGCCTTGCAGGTATTTAAATTATCATGCTGGGAGCTCCAGGATAGCCATTCTTAATGCACTGATTTTGGTTAAGAATGTCTCATTAAGGGGTTTTTCAGTGTTACATTTTGTTGTTATGGTAACCTGTGAAACACTTTGCAGTAAACCCCTTCCCAAAAAATAGTTGCCTCTATAAAAAGCTCCCAGCTTCCCTGGGTTCAAGTAGCATGTGTCTGTAGAAGCAACTCTGAAGTTACAGAATCACACTCCAACCATTAAACCTAAGACCAAGTTTAACTGAATCTGTCTCCAGGTAGTTTTCCCCTTCCTTGGAGTATCGTACTGGAACATATTTATAGATTCTGCTCTCTGTATTTGTTGATTTCTGCTATTTAATGACTTCTAAAGCTTCTTGGAAAAAAAAAAAAGCCCCAAACCAGAGACCACTCCCCCTCCAAACAAAAGAAAACAAAACAAAACTTTCAAAAGATTGTGTTGATTTACTTGACAGAATTTTCTGAAATTTTGGAATTTATTTGCCTAGAATAAACATATTTCTATCTGTGTTTCAGCTAAATGTTCAGGATTTTAACTGGAAAGTTGACAACAGAACTATTTGTGTACTTGATAAGTATCGAAAATCAGAGGTGGAGAATGCGGGAATGACATACTTGCTATTGGCAACAAGGTTGCATTCGATATAATTTGGGGATTTTGTTAATCACCTTTTGTTATTTGAAATCCAGCTGTTTAATTTGCAAAAATCTGCCCGCTGAAGGCTATCTGAGAGATGGTCAGAAGACTTTTACTGTCTTCCAAGTGATACATATGTATAGCATAAAGAATCTTTCATTTTAAGAATTGTTTTGTAACTGCAATCCAAGAAGTTTTGAAAATGGAATTTGGACTTGCGTGAGGAAACTATATATATGAGAAGAAAAGAATGAATGTTTTGCGCCAATAGAAGAACTTGAGACAGTGTTGCAGACTGATTTTTAGGCTGTCGTCTGCTATTAAACAGGAGAAACCCAAATCTCATTGTTGATAAGTCCAAGACTCTTCCTTATCCTTCATTCAGTATGTTGGCAGTTAAACATCGTGATGTTTCATTTAAATGCTTGCCTTCATAAAAATATGTTGACTTGTTTCTCTAAGTGGAGATCACTTTCATGTCAGCTTGAAGTTTGCTTTTATTAACAGAAATGAGCGTGTTGGATCATTGTCTTGACAGCACAGAAAAGATCTTAATATTGTATAGATTGGTTAGAACTAGCATAATGCAGGTTTTTATCTGAGAGAAAACATCCTTAAATTACATCCTTTGGACATTCTATTTTCTCTTTTCCTTCCATAACACTTTACTGAAATAGGCCTGAGGAAGAGTAGTGCCTAACTTACTTAAAAAGGCTATGTGGATGCTTTTCCTCAGAAAGCATATATAGATCACCTTGTAGATCAAGACAAGACACATTTTTATTCTTAAGAAATGTTCTGTATTTCCTTTAAATTTCCTTTTTCATTTAAGTCGTTCACTGTCCCAGGGGAAATGCAATATCTCTTTTCTAAATTTGCTTGAAAATATTTTGAAAGGATGGAGAGACCCGATTAAGGCAATGTTCCTTGAACTAGTCATAAATACACACACGAGTGTGGAGTTTAAAAAAAAGAATCTTTCCACAAGAGACATTTTATCTAATCTTAATGATAAACTGGTTAAAGTACTGCAGTGTATGTGTGGTGGTTTTAGTTTTTTTTTTCTTTTTTTTTTTCTTTTCCAAGTGAATAAACTTAGCAACCTACAACACCCCCTTTTCCTCTGAAAGTCATTCTTTGGAACAGATGGAAGAAGGTTACATCCTTCCACAAGTGGGGAGGTATCTAGGCAAGGAATTGGCTTTTTTAAAACATGCAGTTCTCTGCAAGATACTTTAAATGGTAAACAGAACATGTACGTTCGTTTGTAACATATCGGAGACAAAAAGAGATCTTTATACCAACCAGTTTGTACAAGCAGAAGCATTGGGTTTACCATCTTTTTGAGTGACAGTTTGGCCTCCCCTTTGGGAGAGCCTGGAAAAAGGACAAATTTTTCACCTTGGCAGATGCGATGGCATGGTTTTAACATTTAGTGTTCTCAGAGGCTTATCTTGACCTCTACTAAAGGATTCTTCCCTTTAGGGAAGCAACTGGTAAGCGCATCAATGTATTTGCATTCACCAGTCTTCATCTTGTTCTGAAAATACTATAGTTGTGTGATGGTCCTTTGATTTTAAGCAAGAAATAATAATGTAACTCGAGATGATGTCACAATGTGACCCACATTTGAGAAAAAAATTGCTTGTCTGTTTTATCTTGTTTTTACAAGAGTACTCCATTTATTTAGTGGATATTTTGGACATGAGCCAAAGGACTCCTTAGTTTTAGGGATAAAGGACTAGGAAGAAGCTACCAAATAATTAACAAAATCAGAGTGGATCTAGCTTTTTTTTTTTTTTCCTTAAAGATATTCTCTCTTACTTCCAAGTGAGTTTTTGTCCAGTGTCTTGAAACTTCTGAAGAAGCTTCTCATTTTCAGGCACTGTTGACAGTTCAGAACTACTTAATATCTAGAGGTGTTTTTGTTGAATGACTCTTCTAAATTTTCTTTTTTTTAGTTGCTACTATTTCTTGATATAAATATCGTAACAAGGCTATACTGCAGAGTTGCAGAGCTTTTGGACTGTTAGTCATGGGTTTTTAGTGACTGCAAAATAGAGGCCAAATGATTTTTTCAGTTTTTTATTAATCTAGTGTTTACAATTCTTCTTCTTCGTTCTCATCTGTTATTAAACATTAGAGGAAAACTGTAGAGTAAAACATTGTGCTCTTTAAACGAGTTTCCTACCAGCCCCAAAGGTTTGCTCTGTCTTGCATTTGGTTTTATGGTTTTGCATCCATTGTTCCCCTGTTGGGTACTTTTCATCTTTTTATGTGCATGCAGATCTTAGGCATATTTAAATGATATTTTCTTTCATGCACGTGGTTTGACTAGCAATTCTTATTGTTGGTAAGAGTAAAGACTTTCTTTTTAACTGCAAGGGCTCTAAGATGACTGTTAGGTTCTTCTTAGCTAATTTCTGATATGAAGCAAGGCACGAGACCTCTCTTTCAAAGATGCAGTTATCTGTCAGACTCTGAGGAATATGTAAGAGGTTTGTTACACCATTATAAAAAGACAGCGACGTTGTTTTTTGCTACCTCTTTAAGAAAGATTCTAGACTTCCCCAGACGAAGTGAATAGTTCGCTGTTTTCTCTATTACTTTACCTCATAGACAGTATCTGTCTTCAAAGACAATGTTAAAAACCCCACAGCAACCCCTTCCTGTAGGAGGATGTGCAAAGCTCTCGCAGCAGAGGTCCTAAACGAAAAAATATTAATTCCTGAATTTATCCTCCTCTGCTATGAATTAACCATAACTTTGGGCTTCTGTTTGCATTAAAGATTATGTACTTACAAACTGTTTTCTGTTGCTTCTCTGTTTTTAATCATTAAGAGCATATCAAAGAGTTGCTGGACATTATCCTGACATTAAGTGAATTTAAAAAAAACCAACAGATCCTAATCAACAATCTGTATTCCAAAATTATGTTTACAGTACATAAATATCAGCATTATATTAGATCTAAATTTATATTATAACCAATACAATAGCAGAAATTAATAAATGTATGATATTGACAGAAAATTTAAATGTTCTAGAGCCAGTAAGTAAACTGCTTACTACAGAACCTGTTTAATTTGTATATTTTCCCCAATTTTCTCATTCTAATGTACTTGGAACTACTGTACGTGAGCAGCATCCTATCTGCTTCATGGAATTTCTCCTCACTTCCCTGCTTGGGAGCAGCATCAGAATGGCTCCCTGGGGAGCTGCTAACAAAGCCTGCGTGTGTAATTGTGATTTGGCAGTTTATACAGACAGATACAATTTTTTTTTTTGGCTGTTAGTGCTGGTCTGGTGGGTAGTTTAGGCGTACATTTGTCTAGAGAATGAAGAGTTAAAAAGCGGGCTGTGAAAGGCTTTGGCAGCCTAGAGGGAGCTAGCAAGCTCCAGCCGTGACTCATTCTGCCTGTGTCAGTCAGATAAGCATCAGCATCTGTCACGAATGCAGGCAGGTAGGGTTAAACTTGAGCATGCAGAGAGTGAGGAGCAGGGAGCCTGCACTGCAGGGGTTGTAATGTTTGTTCCCGGTTCTTCAATTCTCATCAGCCCTTCAGCTACAGGAGATCTATACTGGATCCATGGTAACGGTTTTAGCACACTACACTTCCATCGGCTTGTGACAATGGGCTGTGTTCGAGTTGCTGACTGAAGAGCTGTCTCCTTTATACAGCAAAAAAAGAGATTAGTAGATTTGCAGCAAGTAAGGACTCGAGTGATGAAATAAAAAAAAAAATGGTAGAAAACATGAATTAATGAGGTAGGAATTGCACAGCAGGCTTTTGCATTCATTCCTTTCACGCACGTAGCCAAGCCAGCAGGTAGCTCGGGTGCTGAACATCATTGAGAAGAACTTGTTCTTTTGTTCTGTTGGTTAATTAAACTGAAGCAAACACGGGAAAATAATCTGAAATTAAACAACTGCTTAACAAGTTAAGTGGTACCAATTTAGAAATTGTAGTAAGAAATACATTGTAATTCCTGCTATTTATACCTCTCTTCAGAGATGATTGTGTCAGAGCCAGACTGCAGTGGTGTCCTGACAAGTGTTCCAGATCCTTAGCAAGCCCTTTTAGAGAAATCAAATCTTACAGATATTTCTTCCCTTCGTAAATACCCGTTAGCTTCTAGTAGCTATAGTTTATTAGAATCTTCCAGGAGAAAGATAAGTTTCCTGTTGATTAGAAGCCCATACTGGGAAGATTCTTGGTAGTAGTAAAAGGTAGATATATCCCTTAGATGACTGGCAAAGGTTCAGGCTACATTCTTATGTAGTGTCACTAACTGGATAGGTTGGAGGCATTTTATTTTTCTAGATGAATCAGAAATGAATTACTTTTAGGTATATTACAGTAATGATTTTCTTAGCCTGGTGCTTTGGTTTGATTCAATGTATGTGTTTAAAAAAAAACCCTAACCTGAAAAAAAAAAAAAAACCCAAACCCCAACAATCTCAAATCCTCAACCTAAACCCCAGTTTAATCAGTATGGGAGACATTCTGCCTGCAGAGTGGTAGCCATGTTGGTAGCTTAAGGGTTAATCTCTTGTTGCTGTAATATGATTTGAGAGCAGCAGCTCAGTCTGCTTGTGTTAGCAAGATTAAAAGCAGGAGCTGCAGTGCCATTGCAAGCACTGAATGAGTGGGACTGTTGCAGAGTGAACTGTAGCTGAATTTTGTCTTTTCTTCCTGCTTTTTTCACCAGCTCCTCCCCCCTTCGTTCCTACTCTCAAGTCTGATGATGACACCTCAAATTTTGATGAACCAGAGAAGAATTCGCGGGTTTTATCCTCTACGCGCCAGTTGAACCCAGCAGGCTTCTCGGGTGAAGATTTGCCGTTTGTGGGGTTTTCATTCATCAAGGCATTAGGGATTCTCAGATCAGAGTAAGTAGGAATTATTGCTTAGGTGGATAGGGTCATTGGAAAAATGTGAAGGTTTGTTACAGTGAGGGTGGTGTGTGTGTGGGGAAAAGCTGTTTTCACTGGCCTGTACTCTGTTTTAGGGAAGCTGCCAGATTCTGGCTTTATCTGTTGCTGCTGTGGCTTGTGCATGTCCTACCGCTCTGTGATTATTTCTGGGATGAGGAGGAGGGAAGGGAATGTGATGATTAATTCTAAAACTGTTATTGTTAAAATTCTTGTTCAAATACTTTGAATTAGTTGTTGCTGATAACCAGGGAGCAGTAGGTGATTTCATTCCTGGTATTGCAGATCCCTGAAAGGAGGAGAATACAGAGGAGTTCAGAGATGGAAAAGCTGGGGGGGGGTTTGTATTTTATTGGGTCAGAGAGTGGGCACCAAGTGCTGGGGATGGGTAAGGCTGAATCAGTGTTCCACAGAAATGAAGCTGCACTACTGTGGGAATGTGCAGCTATGGGTCAGTGAAGAAGAGAAGGAGCTTCACAGCAGCTGTGTGCTGTTGGGTCAAGTAAAATATGAATACTGCAGGGTATGTGTTTGTAAAGGTAAAGATCTAGAAAAAATGGGGTTTGATTGAAAGAAAACATGCTTTCCGAGAGAATGGAGTCAGAGAAAAAGAAGAATATAAATAGTATGGTATAAACCATTTGGTGTGGTGGGTGGTTAGGTTCTGATGACAGAGCTATTGACAGAGTATTAGTGCAGTACGTTAACTTGAGAAGTCCTTACCTCAGTATCATGGGGCCTCTCAGGAATGCAATGGTTTTAGCTGGGTTTGTGGCTCAGTGCACTAAAGCGCTATGTTTTTGTGTCAACCATCCTTCATTGCTGCTAGTTAGTTCCCTTAAGGGACTTAGTTGTCAATCTGTCTTAATCAAGTTTTCTTTTTTTTGTCATATTGGTTGTGATAGTAGCTCTGCGGTAAGTGTGTAACCAAATCTGGTGATACTGTTGACATCTTTGATCTTGCCCACACCGTGAATCAAGGTTATATGATGGTTATGGCAGTAATAAAAAGGGAATCTTTGACTGTCCCTCCTCAGCAGAGTTGCTTTTATGACAAACAAGGAAGGAAGGGAGAGGACATAACAACCAAAAAGTATTGTTTTGGTCCAATGATCTAATATTGTCAGCAGAATTAGAAGAATGGAATATTGTATCTTTAGATACCTGGCATTAAAATCTGTCTTGGTTTAGAAGTGAAATAACATGAAGTGTTATCTTTCCTGCCTGGGGAGCTGCAATATCAAAGCTACATGACCATTCATGTAGCAGTCAGAAGAGGCTCAACAGTGATCATATATGTATGGTAAAAATGTGTGTATAATCGGGGCCCAGGACCAGAACTGAAGAGGAGTGTGAGGTAAAGTCTCAGGAGCAGTGGTGTAACTGTTCTGGAGGTTGAAGGCTGAAAGTAATACAGATACAGCAGATTGATTGACATGCTTTCTTTGTGGAGTTAGTACCAAAAATCCGTATTGAAGTTATATTTGAATTTTGGTAATAGATGAGAAGGGGTACAGCAAAAGGATAGACAGATTAATGTGCTCCGGAGAAATTTTGACTGAAGTAAAATTTCTGCTTGGTGTGGCCTGTTTTTTCCTGAGCTGGAACAGAAAGACATCATGTACTTAATTTTCCCTTACTTCGTAGACGTAGATCTTAGTGGTTTCTTTTTTTGAATGAGATGTTGGTAAATTCACTTTGATATTTTTAACAGTAAATACTTGTATTTTGTTCTAAGAAGGGGATCTAAATATGGCAGAGAGTGTATGGAGACTTGAAAATATCTGTATTTAAATAATGCAGTGACGAGTTTATTCTCAGTATCACTGCAACACTGGGTCATAAAGATAACTTCTTTTAAAATATTGTGTGGTGTATGTTTTACGTGAGGAAATGAAGTACTGTTTCTGTCCACGCTAGCTTGAATATCAAGTTCTAGATGGGGAAGAGAACAGTAAATGGGGGGTAGGCTTATCTGTTGTGAATCTTGGGATGCCTTCTCTGGAAGATCCTAAGTCGTCAAGTTTATCAGTCCAGAATTTTTCTTCTTAAAATCTTTCCTCTGAAAGTCTAACCCTTATGGTTGCTAAGTGATGCAGATCTGTTTTCCTGTGTCTGCAGCATGATAGCTCTGATGCCTCTAGTGCTGCTCATAGGCCAGGCAATGCAGAGTGCCATTAACAAGGTCCTTGGAACTTTCATTGCTTTTAATTAGAGGGCTGTCAAGCTATGAAGTTTAGCGTTATACTCTTGCCCTTGTTCACTGGACAGTAAGAATCTCCAGCTGAGCTAGGAATTTCAAATACTTCAGAGAAAAGGCAGTTAAAAAAAAAAAATTGGACAGAAGAAGGATAAAAGAAGTTCTGTCTTGCATTCTCCTCTTTCTCCCAACCACTCAGGGTTAGAAGGGTTCACCTAAGTCACTTAGACGTGTTGCCAGAAACTATGTAGCCGGTGTGCAGTTTAGAAGGGTCTAGTGAATTAAGATGTTCTGTATGTTGCCCCATACCATGGGTTTTGGGAAGAATTTGTGACCCTATGACAAATGTAAATTTAA
The DNA here is from genome assembly GCF_000699245.1 of Pterocles gutturalis. Classification (NCBI taxonomy): domain Eukaryota; kingdom Metazoa; phylum Chordata; class Aves; order Pterocliformes; family Pteroclidae; genus Pterocles; species Pterocles gutturalis. Next base: position 18,174 of record NW_010120576.1, read on the forward strand.
CAAAAGAGCGAAAGGCGTGAGAATAATGTGTCATAGGAAGCAATCAGGAGAAACCAAGGGCATTGCTTATGTCATAGGTTCCTGTACTAACGAAGTGTTTGTTAAATACATCTCCTGTATGATTCTAAGAACTGGGATCAGGCTGCAGAGAAGGACCAGCTAACTCCTTCTCCCATCGTGGCCTCTGAATTCTTGATATGGGGGAGAAATGCCTGTCTGCCTGCAAGTCTGGCTGCTGGTTTGGCTGCGAGCATGCGACTGTGACAAGATAACAGGCAACTGAGAGTTTAATTCCATTAAAAGCCAGCCTCACCTTACTTCCTGTCCCTAACTGTGGCTGATCTCCAGTGCTTAGAACAAGTGAGAATGCCAGATGCAGAAATATGCATCAAGTGGTGAAAGGAAATTGTTCTTGTCCTTTGCAGGTGACTAGCAGAAGCCCTAAGGCATAAGATAAAAACATTATAAATCCAGGGCTAACCCAATATATCAAAATACGTAGTAAAAATAAATGCCTAATAAAATATACCAAAATACCTAATAAAAAAACCCAACTAATTAAAAAATTAGTTTATGATGTAAATATTTGCCTGCCTCTGTCCTCTCTTAGACTGGAAGAAGGAGCTAAAGGGGCCTGACTACTTACAATACAAAACTTAGGATAATACAAAATACTTGCTAAACCAGAACCTAGAGATACATCCACAGGCAAGGCTGACACTAGGACTAGTACCTAATCTCAGTTGCCGATATAGGTTGGTTATTTTTTTTTAATTATCTGTCGGCATATAAAAAATGTAATCCTAGTAATCCTTGAATTGTGATCTGTGAGGTTTTGGTAGATAGTCCAAATCTTTTCTCTAAGATCCTAAGAAGTGGTATATTTAAAGATTTTTTTAAATTTTAAAATTTGATATGAATTCGTGATTTTCATTATAAAATACTGAGAGTTAAAATGGGCCATTCTTCCAAAAAGAAGGACTACTGATTTCTTCCAACAGTTTGTCAGGTTCTGGTAAACTCTTTTACCAAAGATAGATTAAAGAGGAAGCACAGGATGAGCATACCAAAAATATGCTTTGCTTCAGCTAGCTCTATTCACAGATTGATGGTATCACTGTTTGTTTTTGGTTGGGTTTTTTTTAGGCCTGAGCAAGCATTTATGAGGGGGTGGAAGGTACAGATGAGTATAATGCTAAAAAGAATAGAGCATGAGGGACGGGGGATGAGATTATAGGCATGTTGTGTGGGGGCCAGGATTAGGACAGATGGTGCCAATCGTTGTGAGAAGGAAGAAGTGCAGGTGAGTTGGGGGTTTATGAGAGTAGCATAAAAGGACAAAGGAAGGTACGAGGCATGATGCACAAGAGAGGTTAAGATACAAGTTTGATACCCCGGAATCATCTTATAGCTTTTCCTTTACTAATGCTTTTTTCTTCTTCATCTCAGCCTCGTTAAGACTGGAGGAGCTTTTACACAACCAGCACCATTTCTGCTAGTTCTGCTGGTTGAGGCTGTTCCTGCTCTAGCTGTGAAATCACTAGATAGTCAGCTGTAAGTTAACTTGCTTTTTAGTCATGCAGGCAGTGCTTCTTTTGAAAGTAAAATGGCACAGCTAGTGCTGTCAGTGCTTGGTATTGTAGACTTGACTTTGGGTTTTTTTTAATCTTTCATTGCAATTTTCTTGTTGATGTGTGCTGGTTACCTTTTGTTAATCTTTTTTCACACTTCAGAGGAAACAGCAGAAACTGCTCTGTTGTGCTAAGACAATTGATCCAGATGTAGCAGTTAATTAAATGAAATATTCTGAGATGGTACCAACCTGAATGATAGCTTTGCATCATGGTCTTTGATGTTAGATTGTATGTATTTAATTTCTGAGATGATGCTGACTGAGGAAAAATATAAGTGCCCCAGCAACGTGGATATTTTCCACCTTGTCATGCTGTGTTGAGAGCTTATATCACCATGACAAGGTTTATTAGATTAGTCAGTATGCCATTTCTTCTGATTTCCTCTGTCTGCCCCCTTTCTGATACTTTGAAGGTTGTATGGATGTTCATTAAGTTGTTCTAATATAATTTGTACCCAGGAAAAAATTACTGGGAAAGGATGTCTCCTGAAAAGCATGTGTCTAGTGCTAACTGAAATCAGCTTCACTTGGAGATAAGATGTACTGTTTCCATGGCAGGAAAATTGACGTGTCACCAGGACATATATTTTTAAGGAATTTCTTCCTCCCTTTTGGACAGGGATGAGGAAGGAAGATTGTAGTTCTAGTTTGTAACCTTCTCTTTCCTTGCAAAACTGACACCAACCCTGAGGAGCAGCTCCCTCTACAGTCACCTAATGAAATTCAAACTTTTGTCGGTGCGAGTCTCTTGTGCTCTGTCCCATCCCATCACTCCTGGCTGAACAACGTGTCTTTGCAGAGCCTGAATCTGTCCTGGAACTTCCTCTGTTGCATATGGATGCTTTAAGCTGACTTGCTAGGAGAAATTTTTGAAATGCAAAATGGTGCCTGTAAAGTTAGGCTCTGATTCTTTCAATAGCAAAGAAAATAAATAAGCAAAAATAACAAAACTAGCCCCTTTAGGGAGGTGATATAGAAGCAGCAAATAAAACCAGGTCTGTGAGAACTGAGTAGTGTTTTCTTAGGTAATGTCTCATATTTGTAAACAATAAAGTAAAAAGGTGGTGGCTAATGCTGAAACTGTAATTAAAAAATGCTTTAGCCAGTTCCTGTAAAGCTAAATTTTTATTATAAAAAGATTTTCAGACTTGTCTCAGTCTACATTTTCAGCTATTTACATATATTTGATTAACATTTTAAAGCAGATTCCTTAGTGTCTTTTTTAGTTAATGAGAGCTTTCGTTTGTATTTTTAGACTGCTTTTCTCAACTATTCATTTTTAGCCTTGTTTGTACACCCAGCTGTTATGGGATTTAATATGCATCTTTCTCAGATGGTTGGCTTTTCTTTATAGGAGTATAGACACGCTTTATAAATTGATTTTTAAATGTGATAATTTGATGGATCAGATTGATTGGACCAGGACTAAAGGAATGCTTTACAAAAGCATTCACTTTTAACTTTTATTTTTTATTAAGCACTGATCGTATCTGAATTACTGACATGCGGGATTCTTTCTTATAAGTTTTTCCATACACTGTGTCTGCAGAAATATTAATATTTGACCTTTCGAGGCAGAATTGGTGGATTTTGCAATTGCTAATATCAAAACAGTGTTTCCTAATGACTGCTTAGAGTGCTGGTACTGAAGATCTCTTTTGATACATGTATGTTGCTGCAGCCTTTTCATAAAAATCCATGTGTCTTTTTTTGTGACTATCCTGCATATCTATTTGGATTAAGGAGGAGATTTTTCTCAGAAAATGGTGGTGATGGAATCAAACTTTCCTTGGTGTTAAGAAGAGACTGTGCTGCTGTGTGTGGGTGTGTGGCTATATGCAGAGAGCTGCTCAAAGCTCATTTCTCTCCATGGGGATAACTGGCTGCATACCAAACTGTGGCCAGGAGAAGCAGAAAGCAATGTGTGGGCAGACTGTATGATCTTTTATTAGCACCTTCATTGTACTTTTGTGTTTTCATCTATCAGTTAACGCTGGTTCCATCATTAACTGCTTAAATATCTAGTTTGAATCATTTTATGCAAGGGAGAATGTGACTTTTAAAATTATGTTTTGATGTGTGTACTTAAATTTTTTGGTTGCACATTACATATTTAAGATTGCAAAGCACTAAAAATATGCTCCAAAACTTTGAGTGGCTTCCTATCCTTTTCTAGAATGAATTCAGACTAGCAGAAATGGTAAACTTCTTAAATATTGAGTCCCAATTAGACAGAAAGCTTAAGAACACGTAAATATTTTCCCCAGGTTTCTGGAGTCAGATTGTTTTGAATACTACAGTTAAGTTGTGTTTCACGAAAAAAAAATTACTTTTAAGTGGAACTCTGAAGTTCTGCAGCGTGACTAATCATGTTGATATTGATTGAGTTTGTAGAGATCATATGAATTGGGTTAGGAAAGTTTCAGTTCAATTTTGATTCACAGAAGGTAACTAAGGATATTAAATTCTTCTTCCTGTGGTGCAGATTATGCCATGTTAAAAGTTTTTAGGGCTTTTGTACTTTGATGATAATTTTAAAACCTGTTTAAAAATAAAGTACAAAATAAAAAGCAATTCACTGAAAATTTATTAGCTTTCCAAATGGTTACCTTGACTTTATGCTTTGTTTTTGTTACACTTATAAATCCCTACAAGTTATGCAGTAATGTTGCTGTGATTTATTGTTTTGCAATCTGACATAAAAGTCACTGATGGAAAATATTAATATTGTAACTAGAAGCACACATGGATTATTTAATAATGATATACTGTCATCGGGTTTTATGGTATGTTTGATCTGAAATGATGGGTGTTAGACTGTGATTGCTGCACCTTTCTTTTACCCTGGTTTAAGTAAGTACCCAGGGACTTTACCAAGGCTGCATAAACGGAGATTTCTCTACCCTTCACCTGTATTCATGTGCTGTTTGACTTTGCTCTTTTAGATCTGTTTTTTCAAGTGTGGATTCTCCAGCCAAGGTCAACTCCATGGAAAAGAAACTTCTTCTCAAGAGCAAAGAACTCCAAGACGCCCAGGACAAGTGTCACAAGGTATTTATTTATGCGATTGGCCATCTACATTGCTCCAGGAATCTGCAACCACTGTATGTCCAGGGATCTGTCAGATGCTGCTGATCATCCGGACTCGTGGTGGGCAAAGTGCTTTTCCTTCAGTGAGGTGGCCTCCTGTCCAGTACAAAGGGAGATGAATTTAGACCATGCTGTTGCTCTAGATACTTTTATCTTAACAAGAAGTGATTCTGGATTTTAAACAGTCCTTTTCTCAGCGTGACACAGACGACTGCTGCTTCCTGCAGGCCGTGCCTCTTCGTCATACGCACAATTACAGCAGTACTGTTCTGAGGTTCTCTTCCTCACTCATCAGCTTCTACTTACGTAACTGTTGTCACGTCACTGGTTACGGTGAACATCTTATAACAGTTGCTGTGCTCCAATAAAGGGAACCCAGTGGAGTCTTTTAAAACTTATTGCTTGTCTGAGACTTTTATGAGAGTTCGATTACTTTTCTCCCTGCTCTGTTCTGGATTTGACCATTTGCTCCTGGCAAGGAGATGGGGGGAAACCATCTTCTGGTCCAGCATGGATTTGGGATAAGGTTAAAGTGACCCATCTCTGCAAGTCAGGTGAAAAATGAATGTGTCTTCTTTGCTAACTGGGGTTCGAAGAATGACTGAATATGAACACGCAGCTTGAATGAATGGGGTGACTTAGACTTACTACTTGTCCTTCAGAAGAACTGTGCATTCCTGGAGCAGAGACAATGGTATCGGAATTTAAACACCATTTGGAGAAATATATCTAGAAGTCTCTTGGAGACAAATTCCTTACAAACAGAGCTGTGAAAGTAGCAGTTAACAAAGCTTTTCAAGCCCCCTTTATAACCTCTTGATGTTTATTGCAGATGGAGCAGGAAATGACGCGGTTGCACCGGAGAGTGTCAGAGGTGGAGGCTGTACTTAGCCAAAAGGAGGTGGAACTGAAAGCCTCTGAGACCCAGCGATCCCTCCTGGAGCAGGACCTGGCCACCTATATCACAGAATGCAGTGTGAGCCCTTATACCAGTCCTTTCAGCTCTGAAGGCCTGAAATCTGGTGGTCTTTGTCTTTCTCTTCCATCGTGGTTTCAGTGGGGTACTTGATGGAGAGAAAATATGTGAGAGGATGTCTGTTGAATATGGAGTCCTGAATTGTTTGCAGAGGCTTGCTTGATAGTTTCATTCAAACTTTGTTTCATGATCATGTGCTTAGAACATACAGGAATAACTACTGTCCTGGTCTTGCTGAAACTATTTGTGGTGTTTGTCTTGCTGGCTGTGCTAGAACATGGTTGGGTTTGCCTTCTTGCAGGTTTCTTATCCAGAAGAGGATGGGGCCTAGTCAGTACCTAGACAGAAATCTTCAAGGCCAAATAAGAGGATTAGGAGACAATGGTGTTGCCTCCGTCTGTGGTATTCTGAGTTCAGACTGATCCAGTTCCCCACTGTAATGTCAAGGATGATGCTAGGACAGGTGCTATTTTTCAGATAGAATATAAAAAAGAGGCCTTAAAACCGTGTCTTCAAAGATCATTTGGCATTTTTCATGGGAGCTGGAATGTCTGCCCTGTTGTCCTGGCAAGATTCCAATGAGGATGTTTTCATTCTAGTTAATGGTCTCTGTATTTTCAGTTGGATATAATATTCTGTTTCCTCTCTTGTACCAAGAACAAAAATCCAGATAATACTCCATTTCAGAGAATTGAAAAGCATTTCTGATGGGTTTGTTTGTTGGGAATCATATCTTAAAGTGGGGCTGAGTGATTTTCCTACACCAAATGCTACTAAGTAAATAAATAAAATTCAGTTTGTATTTTTCTGTTGAAGAATAATACACAGTTGATAGGAGGACCACTGGTCTGTCAAAATTTGCAGGTAAGGTATGTGGTGAGGTACAGAAGCAGCTCTTCTGTTCTTTGTAAAAGTTTAACAATGATTAAAGGATTCAGCTCACTTAACAGCAACGAGAAAAGTGAATACGCTTGTTAGTAACATGAAGTTGAAGGATTGCGTCTAAGTTGTGAACTAATAGTGCTAGATGAAATATAGATAAATGCTGTCAATAATGGATGCCTTTTGTGCTCTCTGTGTGGTTTTTGTTTCTGAACCTGGTAAGAGGAAGCAGAGATTTGAACTAAGATTTAAGTGTAGTAAAACAGCATTTGTAAAATGGGCTGCCTCTGTCCAGGTAGAAGCAGCACTGTCCATTAATTTCTATAGGGTTCCATCACTGGTGCCCTGAGTTTGTTTGATGCCTCACTGCAGTCAAGGAGGCATTTGTATAACTAAAGACCTTTATTATACAGCCATCTGAAAAACCAAAGACTATGTATTGAACATTTTGCTTTCTGCAGAGCTTAAAGCGAAGCCTGGAGCAGGCACGGATGGAGGTGTCTCAGGAAGATGATAAGGCACTACAGCTACTTCATGATATCAGAGAGCAAAGCCGAAAACTGCAAGAGATCAAAGAACAGGTATACCTGCTTCTTCGGGGAGCAGAGTGGCTGTCTACAAAGAGGCATTCTTGGCATATTCCAGCTCTGTTGGCAGGATTACGTGTTATTTTGGTAGGCTGTGATGACTCCCAATCTGTGTGTTTTCATTTGGTTTCTTAACAAAAAATGGGAGGCAACAAAAGTACACTTTGGTGCATATTGCAAGTAAGCATAAACACCAAACTTCGAAGTTTTTCCTTTTCCTGGTCTTGAAAGTACTTTGTCAAGCTTAGGAGAAAGTTGCAATGCTGTAGTAGTATGCTGCGTTAGAAATAAACTATCCATTTTAAATGGTCAAACTGTACAAATTTCACAAGTTCATGAATCTTGACCTGGGAGAGAACTGAGCTAGCCTTCATTTTGTTTTGGTGTTTGGTTTTTTTGTTTGTTTTTTTTCTTTCTTATCTGGCCACTTAAAATGTGTGATAGTCTTTCAAAACAGAATCTGTGTTGCCTAACTGTTCTTTTCCTATTTTAATCTGTCTGCCATGTAGACGTTCATAATTTTTTCCGTCAGAGGAATGTTGAAAATTCATTAATCTATACAGTTGTTCATAAGGAAAAAAAAAGTCACAATTAAATGAAAATATGGTGACAAATGTGGACATTTTTAGGATTTGAAATGGTCTACAAGACAGAACCCATTCACTTTTATGAATTAATAGCAACATATTGTATTGAGAAAAAGAAATTGAAATTTGCTATAGCATTCAAACATTTCTTTGCAATTATCTGTTGTTTTTCATCTTCAAAGCACTTTGCAAACATTAACTGACTAATTTCACAGTGTTTGAGACAAGGAAGCCCAGAAACCTTGGTAATAATTCTCCAGACATGAGCATCTCTTATGTAAAAAGTAATGAAATGCAAAAATAACCCTCTGGATGTAGCAGGCCTCCATAGACTTCTATAGCATTCTTCTGGAAGGTTGTTTCATGTAATACAAGGAATCTAAAGCTCATTACTTTATGTTTGGGCGCTTTGTTAGCAGAAGTGCTTTAAATATTGATATGTGGAACATTTTTGGTGGTGATAAATGCCAGTAGATTCTTAGGCAGTACAGATGTATGTAACAGAGGAAAAATAATGCAAGTAGTTTTTAATCATCCATTTTGTCCCAGAATCTTTTAATTTGGCTTGTGAAGATTCATGATGACATAAAAATGCTGCTCAGGTCAACAAATAAATCTGTAATATCCTGCAGACTTTCATATCTGGGGTGATCCTCTGAGCTATCTGAAACCCATGTGCAAGAACACCACAAAAAAATATGCCAAGATGTTTTTGCTGACTCATACCAGCAGGTGGATCTTAGCCATTAAAGACTTGGATCATTATTTTTAAGTCAGAGGGAACTGGGAGGGGAGATGGAAAAGTCCCTTAGGGTTTTGCTGTTGAAAACCTGAAGCTTGAGGGAGAAAGAGTGACATGAGCAGCAAATCAGAGTCTTCAAAAACCAATAATCAGGCATTTGGTATTTTCAGGGCAAGACTGTAGGCTCAGCTTAATCCCAGGTACTTGAACAGAAGAGTGGGTTTGTGGGTTTTTTTGTTTGAGGTGTGTGTGGGGTTTTTTATATGGTTTTGTTTTGTGTTGTTTTTAACTAAACCTGTGTTTTGGTCATTACTTGATAAAGACCTATATGAATGGATGAACTTGCAACAAATCAGTATTTTTTGAAAGGCCCACTCATCTGTATGCAGCTACCTTGATGCGATTTGCTTCAGGTGTATGCCCTGAGCTTTGCCTGTCCATTAATATGCGCTGAAGTGCATCTCGATCGTTTTTAAACTGTGACCAAAGCATATGCAGGAAGTGTTGTTCTGTGTCACCTTGAGTGATGCGGTCTGTTCCTCTGACCTGACCAGGAGATTTATTCAGAGAGAGTCTTGCAAACATGAAGAAACAAGAAAAACTGCAATATTACTAATTATCTCCTCTTCTTCCTTCTTTTCTCCCTCCTCATTATCCTCCCTCCTCAAACCCTCATTTTCACAGTGGCAACTGTAGTCACACCAGTAATTCTTTGGTCAAGTGTTTGCTCATATAAAAGCTGAGTATTTCAGGAAGTCATAACAAATTATGATTTCTGAGCAGAACATGTATTCCTTCAAGCCATTCTGCCTTTTTTATTCACAAATGTATTTGTATGAAACCAATATTTGAGTTAATGTACGCTCGCTTTTTATAAAAAGGCTCTAATTCTTACCAGCAAGAAAATAGAGAGACTAACTGGAATGAGTAGGTCCCCTGTCTGCCTTACAAACCAGAGAACCAATTTGGGGATTACAAACCAAAGAGACATTCTGCCGTGCCCCGCCTGACAGATTGCTTTACTCTCCGTTAAAGGCCCACATCTGCATAAGCTCTCCATGTTGCTAGAGGATCTCTCAGGCTGACATGAGGGGCACTGTTCATGCAGTCACTAAAAACTAAAGACAGCTGGCTGGCTGGAAGGAGTGATGACAAACCTGATTTTTGTCACGAGACAGTTACTCTTTTGAATATGGGGGTAGTCAGGCATACTGTAAGATACTAAAATGGAAAGAAAGACTCCCCCACTTCATAATATTTTTCATAATCTTAGCTCTTGACGTGCATGTTTTCTACTTGTTCTCAGCTTCATGAAAAATACTTTGGTTTTGGTTTTTGGGTTGTTTTTGTTTAGAGTAATTTTATAAAAGATATACTTAAAGAACTTAGTAAATGCTGAATAAACATAATTAAATTATTTTTTTCCAGTGAAGATATGAGAAGCGGTCTCACAAGCTAGTCTCAGTTTGAGCACCCAGTCTCACTGAAATAGTCAATTCAAATGTTCTTCTCTTCTCCCACCTTCCTACCAAGTGCCCTATCTTGTAGTGTCCTGCATGGGGAATCATTTCTGCCTATATAGGCAAATATCTTCTATGGGCAATGTGATTTTTAGCCAGTTTTTCTAAGTTACTACTTGGTTTTAGGTTGTCTGATGGCTAGAAGCCACGGTGTGCTACCCCTCTGCTTCTCCTTCTTTCCTTTACCCAAGCTGTGCAGATCTGTGGTAATTGTCATGTTTTCAGCCTGAGAAAATATATCTTGAGGGAGCAGCTGGGCATTTAGTAGAGGCATCAACTCAAAGGCACATTTCTGTTTCAGAACTTAGAAATGTAAGTAATATTTATCATTTGTATGTAGATGCATATATGCATTTCTGCAGCCACTCTCAAAAAGTCAATATTTTTGACTTTTATGAGGTATTGACTTGAAAATGGCAAGACTCAAAACAGAACTCTGTGGATATGTTATTTTATTTAGCTCTTATTGTTTTGTTTTGTACTTTACTTTTCTTCCACATATTAAGTATGCCTCTTGCCTGCAATCAGTATTCTGGGATGTGCTGCTCCACGTATTTCCCCTGTTGCATCTAAAATGTAATACCTTTTCCTTCCCTTCCACCACAACTACAGGAATATCAAGCTCAAGTAGAAGAAATGAGGCTGATGATGAATCAATTAGAAGAGGATCTTATTTCAGCTCGCAGGCGTAGTGATCTTTATGAATCGGAGTTGAGAGAGTCCCGACTGGCAGCTGAAGAATTCAAACGTAAAGCTACTGAATGTCACAACAAATTGCAAAAGGTAGTTTAGGCTTCATGGGAGAGGGGGCTGATGCTCTCTTGAATTTCTAGTGCTGTTTTACACGTACACACAAGTTGTGTAATCTAAAGATTATCGTGGTTTGTACAACTAATACGAAATGTCTTTCAATTGTATGCTCAAAATGCAGTAATTTATACTTTGTGTAACTGCTCATGTTTAAGTTGCATGAGGTGACTGGACAGAAGACCAGTGTGCTATAACTTTTCCTGAGACTTTTATATATTTTATATTTAAGTTACAGGTTAAAGATCAAGGAAAAAGTGAAGCAGGAGAGTTGTATTGCAAACTGGAGAAGGTATGTTACTTCACTGTCCTGGAGTTTGCTTCCCGGGTCTTTCATATTATGCACAGAAAACAGGAGTGTCTTTGGCTAGTCAGTGGCATGCACAGCCTCACATCCCTCCCTAATTTATTTTATTTTTTTGAAAATCTTTTTATTGGTGTGATTCACTGTTCTTTTTGATTTGGTATACAGCTGTGTCTGGATATCCTGTTCTCAATGGATTGTGTTCAGAAGCTAGGCAAAGGCAGGCTGTTGTGTGTAATCTGAGTTTGGAGTTAAGTTAGCAATACATAAAGGTTTTCTTTATGAATAAAGAATAGCAAGTTAAAAATAAAAAGAATTCTGAGTATTCTCATACTGAACAATCTACTTGGTGATCAAAATATGAAATCAACCAGAAGTTAGTAAAATGGGAGTAGTTTTCCAAGGAGCATTTTGGTGTGTTGGAATTTACATGGCGAAACGAAGATTTTTGGGAAGTGAATTAAAATAAATGTGGTATCATAAGTAGAGATAATTTTTTCCTTTTCTGGTTTTATGACGCACTTTCTCCCCATCTTTTTATTTAACTGTAGATCAATACAGAGCAGCAAGCCAAAATCCAGGAGCTGCAGGAAAAGCTGACAAAGGTAATGTCTGGGTGATGAAAGTGAATTTTCCCTAAGATTTTTCGGTGAAACCTTAATGCAGAGAAGGGGTGCACTGCGTTTTACCATCAAAAATAGAATTAGTCATAGCATGGGGGATGATAAGGAAAAGGGAGTGGGAACGAGTATCTGAAATCATTGGTGTTCTCAATATGCTTTCAACTCTTGAGACATGCCAACAGTGTTTATTTTTACAAATGAAGCCAAGTCAAAACTGGAGTAGTGTAGAGAAGTCCTAATTATAAAAGCCCAGTTTGGGTATGCCGTATGCAACGCACTGGTCCCTTGCTTCTGAAGACAGGGTCAGATGTTTTTAGCTCACTAGCAAAATACATGTTGGGCTTGGTTTAGTCTCCTAGTATACTCTGTTTTAATTGCAAAATCACTTTCCAGGTCAGTTATTTACAGTAAAAATGTTGAATGATAAGGATTCACAACAGAATTAAAATATCTCAGCAAAGTAAGCTGAAGGAAGTGCATAATATCTAATGTTGGCAGTTGTGGTCAGTCTGTCACTTAAGAAACCACTGTAAGAACTTCTCTCTTCAGGAGAAAGGAAAGGAGTTGTCAGAATAATCCACTGAGAGAGCTTTTCAAACTTGGCACCTGCTGAGAGAAGGCTTTTTCAAGGGTTAGTGATCTAGAACATGAATAAGAGGCCAAAACTATGTAGAAATAGTACTTCTAATATTTCAAAACAGTCATCTTTCAGTCCCCCCTCCCCTCTTCTCCTTCCACTAATTCTAAGGAATTCTCTGTAGGCCAACAGGTTCTTCTCCTAGTGTTTTAGTAGGAGTATTTTGTGAGCTTTCCAATAACTTGAGCTGAATTAGGGGGTAGACTTTACTTTCAGTACACAGACACAATTAGAAACTTGCAGTACAGCAAGGCAAACGCAGATCCCGTAAATTTTCATTTTTTTGTGAAACAGAAAAAAATTATGTAACAGAAGTTAGAATTTGGGTTCCTGCACATTTGTAGGTTGTCTTAATTTTAGACTGCTAGGCCAAAGTTCTGTAGCAGTTTTATTCAGAATGTTGACCATGTCGAGATTATGAACTTTTCACATACCAAATTTTTGTGTGTGTTTTTTTCTTATAATAATTTTTTTTTTCCTTTTCCTTTGGACCTTTAGGCTGTGAAAGCTAGCTCAGAGGCAACTGAACTCCTTCAGAATATCCGTCAAGCAAAGGAGAGAGCTGAGAAGGAGTTAGAGAAACTGCAGAATCGGGAAGATTCTAATGAAAGCATGAAGAAGAAATTGCTTGAAGCCGAGGTGAGTGGAGAATGTCTATCTAGAGTAAGTCAGTTATTGGGATGTGTCTCAGTTTAGGAACCCTCATCTGGATGACTGTAAACAGCGTGTATTCCTGTAGTAACTATTCGTGGGAAAGTGATGTTAGACATTAATACGTTTTTCACTAAAAAACATATATTTACTTGATGAAAACTGAGAAGCTTGTTATTTTCAGTGAGGAGTCAATAAGGACATGTGGTTAGCATAAGGGATTTGAGGCATGAAGAGGATTTCAAATATAAAAAAGAACCATGTATTGACTGTTTCAGATGACTTTTTCTAGAAACTACTAATTGCTTTGTGATAATGCAGAGTTGGTTAGCCTAAACAGCAGTTCATAATTGCTCTACAGGAACGGCGCCATTCTCTGGAGAATCAAGTGAAGAGATTAGAGACTGTGGAACGAAGAGAAAACCGACTAAAGGAAGATATTCAAACTAAATCTCAACAGATTCAACAGATGGCAGAAAAAATTCTGGTGAGCAGAGGTCAAAATGAAAGATAAAGGGTAAGAGTTTGTAAGAAAGGGGTAGGAAAGGAAAGGAAGACGTAGAATTGCATTGAATAAGGCAGAAGTTGTTGAATAAATGGATTTGTTTCCTGTACCAGTCATACTGGAGAAAGCTTAAGCACTCAAATTCTGTTTGCACCTTTAGTTATAAACACACTCCTTTTCCTTTAGTCTTCATGCTGCTTTAAAATTCTGGTTGTCTCAGTGGGAGCACTTTTAAGTCAATTTAAGTAATATTTAAATTAATTACCTAATGATTGTTTCAGAAGTAAAACATTCTCAGGACAGGATACTGTGACAATAAAAAGGTTGTTATCTAGCTTTTAAACTAAATTGCAAAGGGATTTAGAGGTCAGATCTCCTTGAAATGCTTACATTTTGAAGCAGAGAGAAGTTAGTCATGTAGACTGTTCATCTCCAAAGATAATATTTGTCAAGAATCCATTTTCACCCACATACCTTCTCAGTTGGCAATTTTTTGTTTCTCTCCTTGTTAAAGCTATTAAATCCTTATAGCGAGTTGGTATGGCAGTCTACGGTGAACCAAGCAGAGCATGTTTCTAGTACTTTTACTTCTCTGGAACGGAAAGCGTAATTTAATAGTAGAATAATTAAACTCCTTTTGTGTTTCTCATGAGTTGTCTTTGTGCGTTGCTAATATGACAAGGAAAAAAAGATTACTTCTTGTTGGTAGCAATCTTGAGCATAGACACACCTGAGGAAGGCCACGTGGAAATGTATAAACAATGGTATTTGGAGTCAACAGGTGACCGATACTTGTTCTGGGTAATAGCTGCGTGTGTAGACTTTAGCATCAGAACTCCTGAGCACTCTGAAGAAAAGGTAGAATCTGTTCTTCAGTAGTGCTGTTTCTTCCAAATTGTTTTGATAACATGAGTGCATGGCAAGTGGGAGACTGTGGTTGTGCTGGGCACAGAGCCAGCTTTATGTTTAGAAATAGTGTAAAAATTTGAATTGTTTCATAAGCCTCTTGTGTATATTTAGGGATTGTTTCTTGGTTTTGATTATGTGGAGGAAAAAGTGGAAGGGAATGCAGAAATATCAACTAATTGTTTTACACCACGGGATATGTTTAGCTCTTCTTATACATAGTTTCCATGGAGTTCTGACAGAATGTTGGAGTGACACGAAAGTTATTTTGATAAAAAAGTAAAAAAGTCAAACAGGCATTGAAGAAATAATCCTACAGAGTCTCTCCTAGTTCCTTGCAGCTCTGATCTGGGAGCACAGGATAATACTTTTTTTTCCTCCACTTCTACCCTGTTCGTTCCCTCAAGTTGATCTCTTCAAACACTTTTGACTTTTCCTGTATAGAAAGTATAGAAAGGCAGGAAGGGAGCTGGAGACACAGAATTGCATAGAATAAGGTGGAAATTTTTGAATAGAGGCGTTGGTTTCATGTACACTCCTCTGGCAGTACCTGAGAAGTACCTACTGATCTGTCTGTAGAGAGTTGAACAAGAAGTAAGAAACAAGTTAGAGAAGATACTTAGTAGTGCTTTCAGGTGTAGATCATTGCTATGATGCTAATAACAAAGTGCTACACAGAGAATAGTATGCAAGAACCTGAACGGTAAGAGATTACCTTTTTAAGCCCACCCTGGCTGTAAAGTGCCACTGCAGAAACTGGTGAAGCTTCTGCTACAGTGTGAGCAGTCTGATGCTGATAGCTTTGAAAGCTGCTGCTGCTCTGGTTGTCTGATTCTCTGCCAGGACCTGAAACGTGTGGGCTTCTGAGGGAGGTGAGTTGTCCCTCTTGTTGCTGGGAGACATATTTCAATTGCAAAAAGCAGCAATCTCCATTCCTTGCAGAAGAGTCGGGTACTAGGCACTGTAGATGACCTACTTTTGGTGAACCTCCTCTTTGATTCTCACTTCTGGAAAAAGAGGTCCATTGCAGTTACTGGAGCAAAGAAGTCTGTATGTTTTCAAGATGAGGAAGATAGAAAAGAGAATATGAAAAGAGCTAAAGTAGACATACCAGGAAATTTTCCTGTGTTACGCAGTAATGAAGTCAGACAGGAGACCTGGATGCATCCCAAAACCTGAGCTTGTCTATGCAAGAGTCAACCCAGTGGTAGCGGATGACAGACCTGGATTTGCCTCTTGTTCCAAGGAAATTGTTGGAATGGCAAATATGACAATGAATGAGCTGGAAGTTCTAAGTTTAACTCTTGCAAGATGTCCTGTCGAAAAGTGATTATAGCTATATTCTGAATAATATAGTCTAACAACAGAAATAGCTAACTTCTGAGATACAAAATTATTTAAGTCCTTACTGTGCATGGCTCAAACTATCTGATGGGAAGTCAAGAGGTTAAAAATACTCTGGTATGTTCTACTGTATATATTGCATCCTGCACTTTTAATTTCCCAAGCAATTTATAAATAGTTATTCTGACAACATTTGTCTGAGGAATATAAAGTAAATACTATGCCCGCTCTATGAATGTAGAATGAAAAGCATAGACAGCAGTGCCCCGTTATTGAGGTCTTCTGTGAGAAAACAAGGGAGAGACTTTGTTAAGAATAGATCTGAACTTCCTGTCATGCCACTGTGGTTATAAAGTCTTATAACTGCTTACTTTCACAAAGCATCCTTGGCCCATCTTTGGGAATATTTTACTGGGAAATGGAGATTCTTGCCATGGAAATAGAAATCCTTGTCTTTAGCAGTGTATCTGCTCTCCAGTGGATGGGTCAGCAGCATCATGCAAAGCGCCCTGGTCTTGGGAATTTTATAGTGTGAAGCCTTAAAAAAAAAAGAATGAATGAATGTTTGATACCTGTATAACACATTCACAGCATCTACTATTTCTTTGTGTCTGAATATGAATCTCTGCTGCTTTTAGGAGCTGGAAGAAAAGCATCGTGAGGCTCAGATCGCAGCACAACATCTGGAGCTGCAGCTGAAACAGAAGGAACAATTCTATGAGGAAAAACTCAAAGTAAAAATATCTTCTAAATATCTTCTTATCATCTTCCTACAAGCTTTTGTGGGTAGAGTTCAGGGAAGACCAGTTGCCTTTAGGCTCTGATTGCTTTGTCTTATGAGTTGCCTTCTTGTGTACTACTGAAATGTTCAGAGAGCTGAATAATTTTTTCTTCTAGTACCTTATCTGTCTTTAGCACTGCATTAAAACACGTGGCATTTGAAGTCAGAACTATAGGAAAGGCAGTTGTCGATTGTAGTTTGACTAATGCTGACTAAATAATGCTATTGGAGCTCACATCCTGAAAAAGCTTTTGGTTCCTACTGATGATTTTCTAAGGGTATTCACACAGCCTACCTGCTTCTTTTAAATTCAGCAAATACTAGAGCGTTTCTGAAATTCCACCTTCTTGGAGCTGTAACATCTACCAAGAAGCCACAGAAACCACCCACTTTGTTTTTGGCTTTTCCAGGGTAGCATAAGACTGTAACAAACAGTTAGAAAATAGAATCATAGACATCATCTAAAATTAGGAAAAACAAATTGAGATTTAGGAGTATGTGCACTGGCTAACGGTTTTTCTAAAGAACTTGCAGTACCTCAGCCAGTAAATGCATTTTGTGAGAACCTTTGTTTCTACTGAGCATAATCTGTTTTCAGCAGTCTTTAGTATGTTTACCTAGGACTTTAATTCTACATTTCAGCTTAAATGTGAGAGGATGTGGTATTTAAAAGGAGAGAAGGAATTTATGGGAGAAATGTGAAGGGAAGAAAGAGAAGCAAGAAGGCTTCCTGGCAGACCAGAGCACGTGGTAATCAGTAATGAGAGAAGAGTAATGGAAAGCAGGAAGATCAGAGGTAGATGTTGAGAAAGAAAAGTGGTGACATAAAAACTGGAAAAGAGGATAGGGACTGGAAAAAGAATTAAAAAAAAAAGAAAGCCAGTGTATTGTGGGGATATATGATGTAGTTGGAGGAATCAGGAAGCGAGGTGAAAGAGATTCAAAGGGATGAAGGAGGACATGGGATGCTTGTAACTGGAACACTAAAAAATATCATGTGGTGTGCAGACTTTTTGCTTTTGAATGTCTTTGAAGGAAATGACCTTCAGTTTAACAGCTGATTTAAAGCTGTGGACATACATACATAACATGTATTTAAAAAAAAAAAATAGTTAGTTACTTCAGTCCTGTTCCTAATGACAGGTATTTGTGCCACAAAAAGAAGTCTTTTACTTAGCTGTTTCATTTGGTGTTTCCGACTTGAAGAATTCATGGAGTCTCAGTTGCTTTCTCGTGCATACTTACAGAACTTACAAATTACTTCAGAGCCATATTGATAGGGCAGCCAAAGGATGTGCACTTCCTTACTTCCTCTACTCTACATACTGGGGTATAGAGTTTTTCTGTTTCTTTTGCATTAGTCTGCAATATTTCTTGAACACAGTTTATATGACTTAAAATGATAGTTAAAAAAAATCTACAATATCTCCATGTCTTTGTGAAATTCCATAATTCAGTCTTCAGAGATGACTGAGGGAGTCTTCTTTTTTGGAGTTTGCTATTCCATGGATTTCATGCAATTGCATCTTGGGTTTAATTTTGCCTGAGATATGATCCATTGCTTTAAAAAAAATCCTGTCTTGATGATTTTCTTTCTGCTTGCCCTTTGCCTAGTGAAACAGAGATAATTTAGACAAAAGAAATGTCTTCATCTAGGTGTTGGAAAATCAGATGAAGAAAGATCTTGCAGATAAGGAGGCACTTGAGAATATGCTTAGAAGACATGAAGAAGAAGCACGTGAGAAATGTAAAGTTCTGGCTGAACAGAAGGCGGTATGTACAGTTGAATTGGAAATCAAAGCATTTTAAGAGTAGCTTTCAGAGACTCTGATTTCAAGCAAGATAATTTTGTTTGAGGTTTTGTAGTACTGCTGAGCTGTTTTGAAGGAAATCCACTGATTAATACTAATTTTAAAAGACATATTTTTTTAATTCAAGGTATCTTCAAGAGTATTTCCTTAAAAGTAGCCACATAGTTTGCTGTGTACACATCATTTTGTACATTGATAACACAATGGTTGCTTTTTTCTAATTTAAAGCAGGAGAAAGTAGTTCTGAATAGCTCTAGTAATTGCATCTGTGATGCTCTTTTGGCCACTTGATCAGTTTTCTTTTGCTTCTTTTTGCTTCTGGAAGAAGTTCAGCCTTTTTTTTTTAAACATTGTTTTTATAATCAATTCTATTGTGCAGTCTCAAAGGCACGTTGCTCTGTTTCAGATGATCAATGCAATGGATTCGAAGATTAGGTCACTGGAGCAGAGAATAGTGGAATTGTCTGAGGCCAATAAACTGGCAGCAAACAGCAGCCTTTTTACCCAGAGGAACATGTAAGTATAGCAACTGCTGCCCTACTGGTCACTGCTGAACAGTTCTCAGTAAGATCTGTTCTCTTAATGTAGAAGCGGTTCTTGTTTGCAGGCCTGCTGTGCTCCCTCCTTGTTTTTCAGTGGTGCATAAATGCGCTTGTTCTTCAAATAGTTGTGGTTCACTGCGTATTTTGTGTTTCATCAAACGTGACTAGGAAGATTGGTGTGTATTACAATGTTTACTTTGGAGCCTTTCCTAAGGCTAGTGCTTTGTGCAGGTTTACCGAACGTGTTAAATGAATACTAATAATTTTAATGTCTGAAATACCTCTGGAGAGGCATATGTTCCTTTTTTTGAACATGCATATTGCTAATAGATTTATATTTTCCTTGGTTCCTGTGACAGTTACATGATGTTGAAATCGAAAACATTAAACACCTTTCTTTCACAAGCGTTCCATCCTGCCCTGATGGGTGAGAAGACAAGTAAGAAAACTAGATGTTTAAGCCAAGAGGTTTTCTGCATGTTTTTGAGTTTCCAATTGCAAGAGTGAGTTATTTTGTTACTGAAATAGGCAGAAGTAATGTGAAGTAGAATATACCCCAGCTTCAGCTTCAGAATGCTGCTTCAATTAATTTTGTTTTCTTCCTAACCCAGATGGCACTTGCATATATCTCTGTTGCCTTCTTGGCTATAGCCTCTCCTTAGTTCTCATCAATGATCGGTGTAACAGGCAGTGTTTTTGGGGTATACTACTGGTCAAGTTCTAATGTCATCTTGAATCACTGTGTAATCAGCAATTGTTCTTCTGGTGAATTCTTATCTATTAAACACAGAGGTGATCTGTGTCAGATCTTTTTGTCTGCCTGAATTTTATTTTGCTTTGGATTTTAGCTGAGATTCCTTGTCCTTATAATGATGTTTTTCCTTCAAAAATGACTTAAAGGCATTCCACTTCAACTGTAGGAAAAGGTGTGGGTTGTTTGATGTGTCCTGCAAGGTGGGGCTAAAGCAGTATATGCTCTTACTGAGTTAAGAGATTCATCAGCTTTGGCTGTCTGCAGAAAGGTTTTCAGTGTCTGTCAACTGCCAGGTGCAATGTCAGGTAGTGTCTCTGTGGGAAGCGCATGGATAGATTCACCTATGATACTGAACAGAATCAAGCAAGGATAAATTTTGGCAAAGAATTGCTTTGGTTTTTTTCCATTTCAGTGCTGATTACGCCTCCAGATATGTAATGGCTCCAGTTTTTGTTGTATTTCAGATATCTGGCAAGTTACTTTAGCTTGAGCAGCCAAAAATATAACTGAGAAATTTAATAATGTTGCTTTATGCTCCAGATGACCTCTAGTTAATCAATCAGGAAGTTTGTTGAGGCAGCAAAAGCAATAACTTACCTTCAGTCTGAAATAAAACAAAGTACTGTCTCAGTGTGTACCTGGGAAGTCTATGCAAGGTCTAGTGTCACCGTCATTGCTGCTGACGTGAGTGTAAAAACTTACCTGAGCTGGATGCATCCTCTGAGAGCAGGACACTTGACTGGAGATCCACAGAAAACAAGAAAAAATACAATAATGATAAAAATACGACTTAGATTATTGAGAGACATATTGTCAAGTAAGGTAATTTTGCAGGATTGGTAGAAGATGGTACAGAATTAATATTTTAGGAGAAAATTGCTTGATTATGCATGCAGATAGCCAATGAATCTGTGCTTATTTTGTGAATTGTGGTGGCAAAAATGTATAAATCTCTTGTTGGACTGTACTTGGAATTCACAAAAGCTACAGCTAATCTGAGCATGTTTCAAGAGGAGAACTAGTGATTAAACCCTTCAGAGGAGAGGGAAACTCTGCTAGCTTTTGTTCCGTCGGTATCTGAGGAAACTAATGATTATCAGGTTCCTGAGAAGATAGCCCAGTAAACAGTAGGAAGTGAAATAACACCTTTTGACAGTTCTGGCTGGCAATAATCTGTAGAGGTAAATGAAAAAAAGAGAAAGGGTGAAAGGGTGGTTTTGTGTGCAATGCACAGAAATGTGAGTCAGAAGACTTAAGTTCTATTTTTAGTTTTGTTAAGTCTTCCTATTTGATCTTGGGCAACCCACATAATTTCTCTGGGATAGGATTAATAACAGTTTATCTCTCAGTGAACTTCTTAAAATATTAGTTCATTAATATATGTAGAGCTTTGTGAGACTTCTGAGTAGAAAGCACACTATGAGGCAGAATTTTCCAATGCATGATAAAAGTATTCCAGAAATTGTCAATAATATAGAAAGACTTTTTTTCCCTTCTTTTTAATGCGAGTATCCATTTCAAATTCTTATGGTAATAATTAATTGTTGCCAGCTCTCAAAATTCTTATGAGCACAAGTAATTATTTTTGTTCACTTTGTAGATTATGACTTTGATCAGAGACAAAAAAGCTTTGCTTCAATGTAGGTCAGGTTCTAGGTCCATTACAACTTAAAAAAACCCCAGCAAAACAACTCACAACATACTACCCCCCTGCAACCCCTAAACCATAGGGTTTCTCTTATCTCATGGAAATATATCATGTGAAAGCAACTATTTTTAGCATTTATTTTTCCTGTATAGAAAAACATGTAACAAGGAATTGGTGAAACATTTTTAGTTGGGATATAGAATTTAAGCTACGAACCTAACTATTCTACTTAACTGGAAACTTGTAGTATATTCTTCTTTACTTCACCCCAGTGAAAGGCCATATGTTAAGGATATTTTGAGTTTGTCACTTGTGCTTTTCTCCTATCAGGAAAGCCCAAGAGGAGATGATTTCAGAGCTCAGGCAACAGAAGTTCTACTTGGAGACACAAGCTGGAAAGTTAGAGGCCCAGAATCGAAAATTAGAAGAACAATTGGAAAAGATGAGTCACCAAGATCACACTGACAAGAACCGCCTGCTGGAGTTAGACACTAGGCTGCGAGAGGTGAAAACTTGGGTTTAATTCCTCCAAACAAACTTACTTGAATGTACCCCATTTTGAGTATTACAGTGAGAACTAGCATTAAGTTGTTTTAGTTCTGTGTGTCATAAAAAAAGGTATTTTAAGGTGTATTAATTTAGTTTGGTCTAGCAGTACTTTTTTCGCCTTGGATTAAAAACAAAAAATTAAAAATTAGTTATTAGAAGGAGATAAAAGTATTAAGGATTTATCTGAATTTGAGCTTTTTGATCATCTTGCTTTCTGAGAATCGTATTTATGGTTTTTTGTACAATATGCTAATAATGTTGTCCAGCTAAAGTGGTTATGGGGGAGGGAATAAAACCTTAGGTACGTACAATGACCAGCTTAACCATTGCCTTGGAGTCTACAGAATAGAAAGCAAAGAACACAACAGAATTGCTGTAAGAAAGGAGGAGACCTGTTGCTTCATGCACATTTTTCACAAGTTTTCTGGAAAGGAAACCTGACAGTCATATGAAAATATGCATTTTAAAGATTTGTGAGCTGAGCTTCATTTTTAGTTTTGTATCAACTAGTTTGGATCCACTTCAAATCTTCTTTTACCTTCTCCAGTCTCACTTCACGAATTTTCAGCTAAGACTGAAATCTTGCCTTTAGCTGAGAGGGTTGGATGACCAACACATGTCCTTGTTTGACTTGGTTGGGACCAGTGTAAGATTTCTGACAGGCTTGTCACGCATCTACAGCACAACAGACAGATTCACTTGGGACAGCTGACAGCATGAAGAAGGTGCTAAGGTTTGGACTTGATTTTGAGCACTGAGATCTGTTCTGCTGCTTGTCCATTTCTTACCCATTTCTGGAAAGGACACGTTTATCCCCAAGTATGCCTCAAGAAAACCTTCATCAGAAGCCATTCAGATAAACCCAGAGCCAGAGGATGTGGTTGGTTCCTTTAAAAATAAGCTGAAGGGAAACTGAAATATGAAATTAAATTGCAAAATGTACATAATGTTTACATACACATAAATATTGAAGTTTATGCCTAAAGGTTCTTTAATAAAGCTTCTTAAGGATTCTCAGTTTCAGTGAAGGAAGTTCATCACAAACTACTTCAACTTTTATGCATTTTATATCAACGTTTGATATGTGATATTGGAGTCACAGCTGGAACTGTTCTTGCCCTTGTTGTTGTTTCAAAATGCCAGGTTGCTTTTAACCCTTTTCAAAGCAAACCATTAGATTTTAGGTAGTAGACAAAGCTGTGTCCTTGACTTCTCAGCGATATAAGCAATCTGTCAAGATGTGATTTTTGGGATAGAAATGGCAATGGCATCTTAAAGTGAGGTCTGAAATGAGATTATATTGCTTATATTTTCTTTGTTAGTAACTTATATTTGGATGCTAATTTTCTTTCTTCAGGTTAGTCTAGAGCATGAAGAACAAAAGCTGGAACTCAAGAGGCAGTTGACAGAATTGCAGCTGACACTCCAGGAGCGGGAATCTCAAATTACTGGGCTGCAGGCTGCACGGACAGCCCTGGAGAATCAGCTCCGCGAAGCCAAAACTGAACTAGAAGAGACTACAGCTGAGGCAGAGGAAGAGATTCAAGCTCTCACGGTGAGCCTTAAAATTCATACTATGAGCTACGTATACAGGCTAGAATTATGGAGGTGCATGTTTCATAAAGAGGTTAAAATGGATTTATACTATTCACTTTTTAATTTTCAGAACAGGATATGAATTGTTCCTTGCGTTGATAGAGGCAGGAATGGCTCAAATGTTAAATTTAGTCTGTCTCATTGTCTAGCCACATGAATGCTTCCTAGTAGTGGTTCATTGCTGCCAAAACTGATTGTTTGTTAAGAGCATTGTTACTTTTGTGACGAGGTGAAAGTTGCATATGAAATTATTGTTAGGAGTTTTACCCTGTGATTTAATTATTTAAATAACATCTCAAGTACTTGATGATCATAAATTTTTTTTTCTATCAGTTATCCTGTTTTGAGGATACTTATTTGGGGAAAAAATAACCCAAATTCCTAGGAAAATAGTGTTGTTAGCACATAATTTTATTCCCATTCTTATTTCATTAAAACTTGTCACATGTGTCTCGCAGTCTCTGGTGAGGTGTGTGAATGATATAAAAGAAAAAAAAGTTCAATTCCCACCCGTCCCTCTTCCCCCCTAGTGAATGGAATTCTAAATTATATGCTGCTGGTTGCTGTCTCTTGAGTACAAAAAGATGCTTTCAAACTGATTCTCAGAAATATTTCCTTCATAAAAGATTCCCAGGGCTGTGGAGGGAGAGAGTGGAGAAGTATATGACCTGCTACCAGCTAACCCCCCTTGAGCAGCAGTCTTTAATGACCCTCAAATCCAGTCGTTTTGAAGTGTTGAAAATATGCATTCTCTTGCTCCAGTGGCATCCGAATATTTCTGCCATTGCTATTTTCCTGGAGGCATGGTGGGCTCAGCTGCAATGGGTGCTTGTATGATGTTGATGCTTTGAGTAGACGAATAGGAGAACCATTCACTCAGAGTTGTTCTAAAGCGGGTACATGCTGGGAAAGTACAGCAGCGCCATCAAGGCTTAAGAATAACTGAATAGAACATGGCATCAGTTTCTTTTTTGCTCAAAGCTGAGGCGGCCCCCTCCCAGCTGAAAGCTTTGCATAACCACTAATATCGCTGCCAATGGGATGGCGATGTGCTTGATGTCCTTACCCTACGCCACCAGTGAAACAGATGACTATTTGTGACTGTGTTCACCCAGTTATTGGTTCAGTTAATTTGGCAAAATTTTACCCTACGCCACCAGTGAAACAGATGAGTATTTGTGACTGTGTTCACACAGTTATTGGTTCAGTTAATTTGGCAAAATGGTAGTGCTATTGGACCAGCTGTTGTAAGATAGTCCAGTTCAGTGGGCTTGGGAGTACTTCTGTTATGGATTTTTTTTTCAAGATACTTTTTTTGGTTTTCACATTGCCTGTTGTGGTAAGATAGCTTTTTAGCTCTCACATTTGACTTCTGCTGAACAGTTTTTTCCTGTTTAGTCTCTTGGCTCTAAGGAAAATTTTCTGAATGAAGAAAGGTGGCTGGATGTGCTAGTGCACTAACCTTTAATTTGTCAAGTTTCCAGATAGCATATGACATTAGACACTTCAAACATCAGTTTGATGAATTTTGAAAGAGGCCATGAGGCTGAAACAAGAACTTTTGCTTTGTCATGCTTTGCTTGTAAATTAGGAGGTAAAATGGTGCATGCGATATTGCATTCTTTTAAAATAAGTGTTTGCACTCTTCCATACTTTGGATGCTGTCTTCCAAAGAATTGATTGTTATGCTTCATCTCTGTTTTTTAGAGAGACTCGGAATTAAACGGTACTTTATGGTAGGATTCAGGTAGATTGGCCGAGCTGTTTGGGATAGCTTGCATAATACTTCATTATAGTTTTTCTTTGCAAGCGTTAAATTATATGCAGTATTTATTTTATGTGAAATACCAATCTGGATATGGAAGTAAAACCAACTCAAATTTAAATGTCAAGAATGTACAAACTTAACATGGAATTGACATGTCTTCTGGTGACCATTTCAGATAGAACCTTTTACATAATTCCATTTTTGAGTTTGTACATTTTCTAAAGTAGCTCAGAATTGGGAGTGTAAGTGTATTTTGATTAAAGTAGGATGTGACTTTTGCTAATCAGTTCTTTGCCACTACAAAGTGCTTTCATGGCTTGCAGCATCTGCCTTCCAAACTTTGCTTGCTGGTAGATTGTTCTGCAGTTTGTTTAGCAACAGCTGTTGGATTCGAATTCTAATGTATGAAAAATTGATGATTAACTTCTTACCTCCTTTAGGCACATAGAGATGAAATCCAGCGTAAATTTGAAGCCCTTCGTAATAGCTGCACAGTGAGTATTAAATACAGATCATTGAATTATTTTGAAATTAAGGAAAAGGAGACAAACAATTTACTTACTTAATCCTTGATGACACCAGTCCTAATGTGGACTTCTGGCTTCAAGGTGTTAGTAGGAGCTAGGCTGATTGGATCTGATTTCTTTTAGGTTTCAGTTAAACCTCAATTTTGAGGTTTTAGTCTGATCATTAAATTGACACTGTTCTTCTTTTTGCAGAAGAAAGTAAATTAAAACATCTCATTGCAGTGCAGCTAATAAGAATGGTGAAGCAGCTGCAAAAAATGTACTTGAAGATCTTTTCTGCTCAGAGAAGAAAAGATCTACCTGTCCAAATCCTGGGCTGTGTTGTAGATCTAGGGCAGAGTGGAAGAGCCTTCATGCTACTCTGGGTTTTAAGGAGGACTTTAACTCTGTTTGAAGAGGCAAGAAATGTTACGGTTCTAAATAATACATTGATATGTAGTCATCTGCTCAAAGAGCAGAGAGGACTCTAGGATCTTAATTTGCATCTTCTATTGCTTTAGATCTTTTGACATGTTTTTAGATTAATTTCATCAGTCCAGGACAGATGTCCGAGGGTTTGTCAGTCCATAGGAATTCTTGCAGATGAACACTATCTTCAGACTGATGCTTGATGGAGAGCACCTGTCTTCCAATGACGTGAATTCCAAAAGGACCGCAGTCCTCTGGATCAGCACTGATTGCCGCTCTTTCTAGGCTTTTTCTTCTTACCCCATCCGGCAAGCAGGGCTTGATTGCTGGTTTTTTAAATCTTGATTGTTTCCCTGCTCACAGTGATTTCCTCTAACTTAATTTTTCATGCTGTAGGACTAAGTATCTAATGTACAAGTTTTCATCTTTCAAAAATATCTTTTCAGGATCAGAGTTATTCTCTTTTCCTCAGTTGCTCTTTAGCACTGATCAAAGGGATTCTTCTATTTTGTTCATAGAATTCACTGATATGAAGAAATGAGGAAGCAGAGCTTACCAAAGTGTGTTAACCTCTATCTAAAAGAAATCCTGCACAAGAAACTTTACTTATTGCTCCCTTCTTCATTTACTTAAATTGGTCCTCTAGCTCCATCTGTCCTACCGTGGATCTTACATCCATTGCTACCGTCTTTTGCTCTATCTTGCCCTTCATACAGGCCAATGGCTTTCTGTGAAAATGCTTATGTGATCCCCATGCAGGCAAAAACCAGTTGTGGAAAATCTGTAGCTTCTCTTCACTGCACAGTAGGCTGCCTTTCAGAGATTGTAACTCATTATCTAGTAACACTTTGGCTCTGCGAGGGTGGTGAACAATCTCCAGCGGTGAAGAGTGACCCATAACACTTCAAGAATGTTGAGAGCTTCAAAGGTTCTGCATAAAAGGATTTTTAAAGTGTTGTGCATTGTAAGGCCCTTCAGTGGGATAAGTAGGATCAGACATGCTCATCAATAAGAAATTAATTAAATAGTTCCTAAATGAATAATACATGCTCATCATACATTCTCTTTCCAGCCCAGGAGAATGCATGTATAATTTAATTGACCATGGATAGAAGCTTTCTTGTTCTGTGTTACGAGTAGTTCTAGCTGTCCATCCTGTCTACTGAGGAATACTGAAAGCAAATCTATAACAATCTTCTATGGACAGGGGGGATCAGGGAACGTTTATTGTGGTGCCTTCACCAGATGTTTCAACTGCATTTTTATCTGATTGTGACCAGTACGATGCAGGCTTTGCTTTTTGGTGACCATGTGATTCTACTTGAGGGTGATTAGAATTTATACCCCTTTCAAAATAAGATAACACTTCAAGGGAATAATTGTTCTATGCTGCTACTTATGCAGCGTGATAATGAGTGGGTTTATTCTTTTAGCAAGTTTGCAAAAGATACCCTTTTAAGCTGAAACAAACTCCTTGAACTAGTCAGGCAAACTTTTGTATGGAATTATTTTTAAATTGAATCTTATTGAGAAGCCCAAAACAGCATGATAATTATGAAAATAAGATTAAGGAAAAAAATCAAAATATTGAATTACTTCAGTACTTTTGTAGTATTCAAAAGAAAAATACTTAATTCACAAAGCTCACAACTTCTGATTGTAGAGAAGGTTTGCACCTCAAATGTATGTCTGCTTTCCTTGTACCATCATTGCACTCTTGTTCTTCCTTTTGCTGAGGTCTCTGACCCTCTGCAGTAGGTTCTCCTATTTGTTAATTTTTTGGGGTGCATCCACAGAAACCATTGATGTGTTGTTTGTCGTAAATTCTGCCTTGTTTGTGAATTTATATTCAGTTGCTCTGATAGCTCTGCATTGTTTCATCTTGTGACATCTCTCTTTGACTATTGGGGATCAAAAAGAAAATCCTAGATTTTGCTTTCTCTGTCTCTCAACTGTGCAAGAAATAATAGGATACATAATTGCAATAAAAATTGTAAATTGTAGTACCGGCTGTACACACACGCGGCTGCATGTGGGCACACATGAAGAACAATATTTTATCATAATCTTCTCACAATGATGGCTCATCCAGCAAATCTGTTGAGGGAGAAGGACTAGTTCCCTACATTTAAAGAATTATTCTAACAAAAAATATGATCCATTTGAGTGTTAAGTGTATTTTCTAGGCAATCAGAAGAAGATCTAGAAATAAAAGGCATTTTCTTAAATAGGAAAATTTACGTATTTGTCAGTTGTTTCCAACTGGCTCTTAATTATGGCTTGTTGGATCATCAACACATTATAAATTAAAAATACAACTAAGTTATCTGAATAGTAGTAGAATAGTTCCAAAAATAAAACATTCAGTAGGCAGGTGGTAAAGTTTATAAATATTTAGAAGAAAAGAATCCTATGAAGTATTTACACTCAGCTTAGTAAAATACTAATTGCTATTCCACGGAACCACCAGCTGAATCTCTTAATTTCTTTCAGGTACAGGCTGTCGCTTTTACTCTGGCTAGGAGATTGTCATTTCTTAACACTAATTGGATATTGCACTTCCATTTATTCAAGATTTCTCCAATAAAATGAGATTTCTCTCCCCTCCTTCAGGTTCTTTTGTCATCACTTGTGTTCCTATCTTAAGCATTGATGGGCTTGATTCTGCACTTGTCTATGAGACTGGATATTGAGGCAGTAAATCTGCAAGCCCGTTAGGCACATGGATAGTCCTAGTCATGCATAAAGTCCTGCTGACTTCAGTTTAAATCCCTGATTCCAGATTGGCTCAATGAGTTGACATACAAGAATAATCTGTGTTCTTGAGGACTTCTGAAATTATGTCTAAAGATGTTTTATCCTTTGATGCTAAATTATTTTTCAGCGTAAAGAGATCTTGCCCACTGTAACAAGGCTAATACCCAGGCAAAAACTTTTGTGTGGCTTTGTTAAATTTGTAAAAAAAGGAACAGAATGGCTGTTGGGTGGAAGGGCTTATCCCTGATTCTCATTTCACAGAAAATGTGATGGCAGATGTCAGTTATAGGCAAAAATGGGAGTTTTGTAGTTTTTGTAGCCTGACAAAAAGAGACTCCACCGTGTTGATGAGGTGCTGCTGTGAAAGAGGCTAATGGGACCTTCACCGTGGGCGACATCATCATCATTTGAGCATGAGGCTCGTGGCTCATAGAGGCAGCTCGTCTTCTGGGAACTAGGATGGAGGAGCACAGGAGACTCTGTGTTTTAATAATGGGTTGGTGTGGGAAGGAGAGAAATCTCCTACTACTCTGCAGCTACTCATGAGAGCAATGTACATCAAGCTAAGCCATGGTGAGTTTTTGGAGACAGACCTCAGTGTAAGGTATGTTTCAAGTCACAGATGTTGTCTGACTATGGGAAGGGGAAGAAAGCGAAGAGTTCATTATTATGTATCGATCAAACAGGTAGAAATACAAGTCTGGTATCTGTCTGCAGCTGTGTTCATTAAGAGGCTTGGTATTCTGCTCTGTTACAACGGTTTGTATTTCTCCGCTAGAAAAGCATTGTCTCTCAGACCCAAATGTGAGTAGGTTAAGATGAATTGAGTCTGATGCCAGCTCTTGCTTCCTCCTCACAACAATTTGGGGCCAAGAGATAGCTTTTTCTTTTTTCCTATTTACTTCTGACAGCAGACTTTCTAGTAAAGGTCAGTGAGGGTGAGGAGGAGGGGAAATGGATAGAGTAAAACTGTGCGTTGGTCTGGGAGTTCTGAATTAAGGTTGTGTGAAAAATTGCATTGAACGCCAACTAACATGCTGCTGGTAGCATCTTGAAACAGTTGGCCTTGCTGTGTCCTGGCATTTTCCTGCATGTGTGTTGGTGACATCGGAGAACTGAGACGCCTTCATGAAGGAATGTTATGGAGAAGTTTGCAAACTGCAGTTCCTAGTATTCTCAAACGGTTTCCTTTCCTCCTTCCCCTCATTATTCTGCCTGTGGATTTGATAAGTGGAGCATCTGGATTAAATTTTGTGTATTGTGTCTGATACGCAAAGCTAATCATCACAGCCTTGAACTGCTTGTTGCTGTGATACTGAATTTGTGATCCACGCCTGGAGAAGTTTGTAGGGCCAGGTGTAATAGCTGTGAATCTGCACAGTCTCACGCTAGAGAAACACTTTGCTTTTCTGAAACTATGCGGTGGGGAGGGAATTGTGCTGAATATGGTCATTTTGATGAAGAGCCCTTATGCTTGGGTTGCTCTGTAAATCTGAAAATGAGATACAGTCTTCTGGATCAGTATAAAGAATAAGTTGTGCGCTTAGATGTGGCACGTAGTGAACGCTCTGCCAAGATTAGCACGGCGTAGTTGGATTATATCTGTTTTGTGTATTAGTTGTGATGAACGTGTGCATAGATTGAAGAGAAAATTCCAGTTGCTCTGTGAATGACGATACAGTGGCACAGATAAGGCTGCCCAGATTGTCTAGAATTGCTTTTCCAAGCTTTCAAGTGTTTGGTTGTTTTATAAACTTTACATGTGAAGATTTTTGTAATTATATTATGAGTTTCCAAAGGATGCAATGGTGTTTTCTTACAGACTTTTCTTTAATGTACTTACAAATTTAACTCCAGAATAGCTCAGGGTTGGTTGGCGGGCTTATTTGGGGGTTTTTTTGTTTGGGTTTTTGGTTTTGTTTGGTTTGGGCTTTTTTTTTGCCTGGTGATTTCCTTAACTGGAAAGAAAAATACCTAAAGCTGTTAACTTTTCCCATACAGGATTCTGGTGTAGGCTGTATGTATGTATGTATGCCTTAGACAGCATTTCCTATCAAATGTATTTATTTGATCTGTGTTTTCTTTTTTCTTGGTTCCCAGGACAGGCATATCACACCATGTCCCATTTTCCTGTATTGATATTACCCATTACTGTTATAAATTCTGTAACCCTGTTGGGTTATACATAGCTGCAGATAGCTTTCAAAAATTGGATTTGTCAACAAATTTCCCTTTTCCCTGTGACAAAAGGAAATTTGTACAGAAAAGAACAAATTTTCTCGCTTCAAAAAAATAAAAATCTATCAATCTATACAGATTACATTATATAGGTTATGATATATTTGGAATTTAAACCAAGCCATTTTGGAATTGTCAGTTAAGAATACTGTTAGGAAAATATTCAAGAAAGGAGATCACGTCACTTCTAGTACCCTTCTTTCTTAACTGCTTTTCCAGAAATATCCTACTAGATAAAATGTAACAGTGACATTAAGATGGTCTGGTTTAATTTTAGTTATATTCAGGAAAAGAAGTCAAAATCTCAGAACACAGAATAAAGGCGAATGGGAGCTTAACTTCAAGCCCTTAAGGGATAAAATAAACTTGAAATACAGCCAGTTTTAAAAAATGAATTAAGTAGTTTGACATATTAACTCTGCATGTCACCATGTGATTTTTTTTGTTTCTCCCATCTCTGCTTTCTTGTATTTCAAAACTAGTTTAATATTTTTTAATAGAAGGTACTTGTATTAATATATAAAATATATGTGTAAGAAACTATGGACGTGCAAAAGATTACTTAAAAGTGCCTAGATACGGGGTGTGGTTAAAAAGAAAAACAAGTAAAAGAAAAAGAGAGATGATTTTATCTGGCAGTTCCTAGAAATCTCAGATGTTATTGGTAAGAATGGCAGGTAAAACACTGTAAAAACAAATGTTGTTTTGTTCCTTTTTCTTTAAATGAATACATTTCTAAGTTCTTACCCCTACAGCAGTGCAGACACTAACACATCCTTATGATACAGTCTGTGTTATTTGAAAACCTGACACATATGATACAGAATAAAATGTATTTTGAATAGGGCAGTAAGAGTGCTCAAGAAACAGGTTTTCATTGGAAGTGTTGTGCTTTAGAGGATGAATCATTGTGATTTGACCCTAACCATATGGGCAGCAGGAACTCCCTTCACCCAGCAGGGAGCCATGGCAGTTGGGCTTTTTCTGCTGATGGTTTCAAAATCAAATACTGTTAACTTAGATCTAGGAGAGGCATGGTAAAAGGCTGCCAGGATATGCATTACAGATTCTTCAAAAGGAAATGGTTGTCATCTTTCCAGATAGCTGAGGAGAGCTGTGTGCTCTCTGCTCGGCTGCTTTAGTTATTTAAGTCCTTGGCTTCTGCAGGAAATTGGAAGATTTAAATTGGAATGTTTCCAGCTGTGCTCTGGGATTTTAATTTTTCCCATTTAATGAAGTATCTTTTTCACTTTTCTTTGACATCTAGGCAAAAATGCCTCTAGAAAATATTTGTAAGAGTTGAATATGAATTGTATAGAGCTTTCCAGTTTCTGAAATTCTTTTGATTAAGCTGATTTCAAGGCTGTACTGAGGTTCCTTTCTCTTCTGGTGTGATGACGTTGGTTTTGAGTTAGGAGGAGGTACAGGTATTCATCCATCCAGTGTTTATGACCTTTCATTCATAAAAATCAAACGGGACTGTGAAAACAGGCCATGGTGGTTCATGTTTTTCTTTAAATTGAAGGGGAATGCTATTTAAAGCCTATAGTGTAATGCTATTCTGATTAAACAAAGGGATGCTTCCACTTCATTAAAGGCATTTGATAGAATATATTTCTTAAAATTTTTCTGCTTTTCCTGGTTACATGCAGTGTTACATTTAGTAATAGAAAAAATTGCTAAGCAGATTCTTCAAATTGTGCTGCCTCCATTACACTTCTTGTTCGGTTTTCTTAAATACCACACTTCGAAAGCCCCTGTGAGAGGTATTACCCTCCTTTCACCTAAAGGGAAAATTCAGGCAAAAAAGGTAAAGTGCTTTGGCAAAGGCACACTGTAAGTCAGCAGCAGATCTGAGAATACAACCAGAACTCCTGATTCCCGATCCAGTCCTGTAGATGTGACAGTTCTCTCTCAAATAATAAATTGCATTGCAGCACTCTAAACCAACTACAAAAAATCAAGCTGTTTTCTGTAAGAAACAAAACTCTATTCCTAAGTGAAATCCACTCCTGTGCATAAAATCTACAACTACAATATTGCTTTTGTTTAAATTTGAAAAAAATTAAAAGCCAGGTTGTCTCCTTGCTTGGCAATAAATGATTCTGTGAGAGGAGAACACTTTTTCAAAAAACTGTCCTCACTGACATGTAATTTAATTTATTTTTCTGTCTAGGTAATTACGGATTTGGAAGAGCAGCTGAACCAGCTCAGTGAAGACAATGCAGAACTGAACAATCAGAATTTCTTCCTGTCCAAACAACTTGATGAGGCCTCAGGGGCCAATGATGAGGTTGTCCAGTTGCGAAGTGAAGTTGACCATCTCCGTCGGGAGATCACCGAGAGAGAAATGCAGCTGACCAGTCAGAAACAAGTAAGGCTTTATATGTCTGGATCACAGTCTCTTCGTGATAGATAGCTAATTATCTGAAAAGGAAAAAATTCTTTTATATCTGGAAACCTATAAGGAATGAATATGCTTCCAGGGGCAATGGCTTAAACCATTTATTGTTGAAGCCTTCCTTCCCAGAGTAGCTCAGCAAATGGAAATTTTTGGTACTTCCCATCGTATTTTTATGTAATTTTATTTAGACATTTTGCACTCTGAACATACTGTAACTTAGAATTAATAATTTTAATTTTGTGACCCTGGAAATTTCAAGATTTTCGTAATGAGCTAGAACTGACATTAACGGCAATCACAAGTGAATGTATGGAAGCCTTGAAATAAATGGCTTGTGATTTACCAGCTTATGTTTGCTGCCAATTTGCATGTACTGTAATTTAAACGGTAAGGCTGAAGCTTAAAGTGCATGCTTGATGTGGGATGTGAGAATTGATAGGAGGATTTATTTTTAGACTATGGAGGCCTTGAAGACAACATGCACAATGCTGGAAGAGCAAGTAATGGACTTGGAGGCCCTGAATGATGAACTCTTGGAGAAAGAGCGTCAGTGGGAAGCATGGAGAAGTGTTCTAGGGGATGAGAAGTCCCAGTTCGAATGTCGAGTTAGAGAGTTGCAGAGGATGCTGGATACCGAGAAACAGAGCAGGTCTCTCCCCCCTCCTCCTCCCTTTATTAACTTTTATGAAAATGCTCTATAGAATCTAGTACAAAAATTATATTTAGACTAGGATATGGGAGTTGGAACTAAATATAAATTCTTGTGAGGTAGTTCTAAAAATGGTTTATTAGTTAATAGTCATGCACCAGTGATATTGTTCCTTTTTTTTCTTTGCAAGTGATTTGTGGGGAGTGGTATTTATCACTGTAATTTATAAAATGTCTTGATTTATTATCTTCTACTTTATTATATGGAAAAATAGTCTTTGCTCCTAACTTTTCCTGTGGGGTCTTCAAATTTTCAGGCCGTAGTTCTAGCAGGGGCAGGAACAGGGTTATATAACATAAAAGTGTTGCAGCACACAGTCTGGCTTTGTAACGTAACATCGTGAACTTGAGGCAAACCTCTGAAAGAGTTACTGATGCCGCTGCATGCTAGGAAGAGGTCAAGCCCAGAAAGGAGTTAGGTAACATTATTTTCCATTTTAATACAGAGTGAGAGCAGATCAGCGTATTACTGAATCTCGCCAGGTGGTAGAACTAGCTGTCAAAGAACACAAGGCAGAGATTCTAGCCCTCCAGCAAGCACTAAAAGAACAAAAACTCAAAGCTGAGAGCCTTTCTGATAAGGTAAGTAACTTTCAACTGTAGACTTTAATAATTAGATGAGATACTTTTATAGAGATATTACTTGTAGAAATGTCATATTGAGCAGCTTTTTCAGTGTGTTAGAGCAAATGAAAAAGACTGCAGGTCATAGAATAGAATTGTATCTTCAAGCCAAAGATTTCACATTTCCTTTTGAAAAAGACTAAAGCAGAAAGCCAGCCTACGATACCTGGAGTGTACAGTGAGTCCTTCAATAACCTGATACCTGCATTTGAGTAATGGCATACCAAAAGGTTGTCTGGTTGGTTTTCCCACTTACGTTAAGTAAAGGATAATTGTATCATTTTTCTTTAGTGTGTGCTTGGCAAAGTTGTATTTTAAGATTTTGGAATGCTATATTTGTTAGTTAGTTAGTTC
This sequence comes from Pterocles gutturalis, assembly GCF_000699245.1. NCBI lineage: Eukaryota > Metazoa > Chordata > Aves > Pterocliformes > Pteroclidae > Pterocles > Pterocles gutturalis. Next base: position 53,437 of record NW_010120576.1, read on the forward strand.
AGTGTTATTCTGACCTTCTATCCAACCTGTCTAGCTCAATGACCTGGAGAAGAAGCACGCTATGTTGGAGATGAACGCACGCAGCTTACAACAGAAGCTTGAGACAGAAAGGGAGCTCAAGCAGAGGCTTCTGGAGGAGGTAACCTTGAAAATTCATGTTATAACTTCAGAAGAAGGTTCCACCTCTTCAGAGGGGGAAGTTGTGTGGATTAGCAGCATTACACATCCATCCTTCTTTCTATGTAACTGGGGAGATTAATAAAGTTGGAGGTTTTGTTTTTACTTAAAACTTTGTGAAGTGTGCAGCCATACCAGGGAGCAGTAAAAGTGAACTGCTCTGTAAGGGAAGGTCACCTGGGAGCCAAGGGTGACAGCGAGTCAGGCAAGGACAGGGACCTTGCAGCCAGATGTAAACAATTGGATTCTTATCTCATATGACTGTAGAGGAAGGAGTTCATCCTGGTTTATAGGAAAGATTTTATTTTTTTTTAATTACAAAGTGCTGAGATGGCTTCTGGTGATTGTATAAAGAGCTTGAGAAAATGGCATAAAAAATCCTTCATATATGTGCAGTCTTATTAACAATTACAAGCTTTTAAATGCTTAAAAAAGCAAATAACTTGAACATGCAGTTGAAAGAAATGGTGTTGCTACAAATTGATATAAATACATTACATAGAAATGCTTTAGTCATAGTGCATTCTGAAAGGAAGGAAAACTTTACAGTATTGTAATTTCCCAGCTTTTAAGAATTGTCTGTTTACTTTTAGGTTCCACAGTGGTGCTTATTTTATAAGGAGTGTGATACCATTTGATAGATTTTATTTAAAAACAAGCGAACAACCAAACCAAAACACTGGCCTTTGTTTTCCTGTTAACAGCAGGCAAAGCTGCAGCAGCAAATGGATCTGCAAAAGAATCACATCTTCCGCCTAACTCAAGGTCTGCAAGAGGCTCTAGATCGAGCAGATCTTCTGAAGACTGAACGAAGTGACCTGGAATATCAGCTGGAAAATATTCAGGTGAGAGTGAGGAAACAGCAAGCAGTACTCTGTGCTCCTCATCCTAAAACCCCGCTCCCTGTTAGGATGTGACATACTGTTTCTATGTGACACTTTCCTTATACTATTTTGAGCTCTCTTCTGCTATTGAGTTATCTGTTTCTCCTATCAAGGTGAAATTTCTTATATGTGTGTGTGGTTCACAGGTTCTCTATTCCCATGAAAAAGTGAAAATGGAGGGCACTATTTCTCAGCAAACCAAACTCATTGATTTCCTGCAGGCAAAGATGGACCAACCAGCAAAAAAGAAAAAGGTGGGTGAAAAAGGTTTGAGAGACATGGAACTAAATGATGGGTTTGTGATTAGTTATGTGCTGTGTAGTCATAATATTCTGTTTTATCTTTCTTTGTGTAACACAAATGTGTCCTCATTTAAGAGCATTCTGAGTTGCTAGATGCAAACTTTAGTAGGCAGAATGTGTTCTTTGTGGTATTTTGTTATGCCTACAATACTGAGGTTACAACCCAGTAGCTACACATCAGTGAAGCTGTAGGAATACAGAATTTTAACCATGCTTTTGTTTTTTAATAGTAAGTATGTATGTGTGTATGAACATATTGTGCATCTAGAGTGGTTGTCTTGTAGTTACAGCCTAGGATTGATTAGTCAGGCGATGTGACTTGTGTCACATCTTTGTCATAAGCCGTTCTGTCATTTTGAATTAAGTAACTTAATTTTAACCACGTATTTTGAGATCCTCTGTTTAGATGCTTTCGGAAACTCAAGACGTGAGTGCTAACAGGTAATGTACGTCCCTCTTTAAATTAATCCATATCTCAACGTTTTCTTTCCAGTGCCAATATGAACTAAAAATCCATCCTTACGCATATCAGAATTACCATTAGGCCCTCTGGCCGGACTGCCACTAGCTAGTTTCGCTTTGCCTAGTTTAAGCCATCTCTTACTAGGAGTTAGGAGTTGTCTGTGTGTTTCTGTTGCTAGGGCCTGTTTAGTCGGCGGAAAGAGGACCCTTCTTTACCCACACAGGTTCCCCTGCAATACAATGAGCTGAAAGTGGCACTGGAGAAGGAGAAGGCTCGTTCTGCTGAGCTGGAGGAGGCTCTACAGAAAACACGCATTGAACTCAGATCTGCTCGTGAAGAAGGTAGGGGTTAACAGAAAAGGTGAATCTGGAAGGAGACGCACGTTTTTGGTCTGAAAATGTGCCTTTGATTGTGTGCCACTATAGCAGTAACATATGTTGTTTAATTCTTATCTACTGTGGTGAAGATGCACTATGGCCACACATTTTTCTGCGGGTTATAACCACTGACTGGGTTACACAAATCACTGCTATGAACTAGCGTTTCATATTGGTTATGGTAACGAGTGGCATTTATCTTGTCTATAGCTGCTCATCGGAAAATATCAGACCACCCTCATCCATCCACTCCAGCCACAGCCAGGCAGCAGATCATCATGTCTGCCATAGTCCGCTCACCAGAGCATCAGCCTACTCCCATCAGTTTGCTAGCTCCACCCTCCAGTCGCAGGAAGGAAGCTTCCACACCAGAGGGTAGGTTCTTGGTGAACTTTTCTGCTCTTATTTTTCTGTCTAATATTTCAATGCTATCTCTTTTTTTTTTTTTTTTTAAATTTCAAAACCAGTTTTTTTTCATGATAGGAATACTAGATGATAAGTTTTGCTTTTGTTTTTGGTTTAAAATTCTCTATTTGGATTATATAATTTATTTCTGAAAACTTCAGCAATAAAGTAGTTATTAGCCTGAATTATTTTAAGAGCATGTTTTTTTCAAAGGAGTCTGTTTTCTGTGTTACTCTCTGCATTGATCAAAAGGATTTACGTCTGTTTCATTAGCAGTTATCTGCAGTTTAGATAAAAATGTTTTGTTCTGCTGAGCAGAAAGTCTCTATCAAGAACTTTTGGTAAAGGGAAAAGACTTTGGTTAGGCATAAAAGGAAGGTACCAGGTCAAAGACAACATTGATATCCTCTTAACTAGAAAAAGGGGATACCCTTCTATATCCTTGAGAATGGAGAGGAGAGGATCATCAGAAAATATTAAAGGATTGAGGGCTCTGCTCATTTATTCTTAGTTAACAGTATTCCAGAATGAGTTTTGAGCCCAGAGATTCTGAACTAAAACCTCCAGCCTTTAGGTGGAAAAAAAACAGAACCCACAAACTGGTCCAGCCATCACAGATAGCTGGGGAGGAACAGGGTGCTATGAGGATGGGTGACATTGGCATGGGAAGATGTCCTTGGAGGCAGTTCATAGGCGAGGAAGAGAATCGTATTCATCATCAGTAAAAGACCGTGCCTTGAAGGATAAACTGTGCTCTGTATAAACCCGCTAACAGGGATTTTGGGTATGCTTTAAGAGGTGCTGGCACTGATGGTTAGCATCAAGGCTGTATGGAGAAGGCTGCTGTGTATTGATTACAGCAGTAGAGGCGTTGAAGGGTTTGTTAGCTGTAAGCAAAGTTGAGAGATTACTTTAGCACATCGTAAGAATTGGGAGCTGAGTGCAGACTTGAAATGTGGATGGTTTGATTGACACGATCTCGCTACACCAAACATTAGCCATTTCAGTTCTGCAGTCTGTTCACAGTGGCACATTCTGTGCATCTGTATGAGGTAATGACTGAGGTGGTAACGTAGCTTAAGATTTGCAGATTGCAAAGGAAAATAGTGTCTATGTTCAGCAGGGCTTTGATAGAGATATGTGGTCACTTTTTATTACCTGGGCCTTAAAATGCCAAAACCTACTATAATTTTCATCCCTATCACAGTTTTCATCCTGATAAGGAATTTTTTCCTTTTCAGAGTACAGCCGACGCCTGAAAGAGCGAATGCATCATAATATCCCACATCGTTTTAACGTGGGGCTAAACATGAGAGCAACAAAATGTGCAGTGTGTCTGGATACCGTGCACTTTGGACGGCAAGCATCAAAATGTCTTGGTAAGAGCAGAGCGTGTGCATTAACAAAGCGTACCTGGGCGGTAGAATGAAAAAGCATCAGCCGTCTAGAACAGATTTTCAGTGAAAGCTGAAGAAAGGACCAAGTATGAAGACTTTGAAAGTAGTTGGTGCAAACATTCTACATTAGAAAACGTCTGATGGTTTAGAGCAGAAGGAGATTCTTGGAAAAGCTGGGGTTTGCATGTTAGAAGTTGAGACAGCTGTGTCATGATTTTTTTGTCATTTAACAGAAGTTTTTCTCTGTCCTTTTGTCAGAATGCCAAGTGATGTGTCACCCAAAGTGCTCAGCTTGCTTGCCAGCTACTTGTGGACTGCCAGCAGAATATGCCACACACTTCTCTGAAGCGTTCTGCCGGGATAAAATGAATTCTCCTGGTCTGCAGCTGAAGGAGCCAAGCAGCAGTCTGCGACTTGAAGGATGGATGAAAGTGCCAAGGTATAAACATGAACCTTGGTGCCGTATCAGGTGCTGAAACATTTGGAACAGTTCTTTATATTATCCTGGCTCTTACAATGTGATAATTGGTACATGCCCATTACAATTACTTATTACCACTGAAATTTATCTTTCTAGGGGTTGCATGCTTTTTAAATTCAGAATCCAAGCAAAAAATCCAACATGGCTTTATGCTTATTTTCTTCAGGAATAATAAACGTGGGCAACAGGGCTGGGACAGGAAGTATATTGTCCTGGAGGGAACAAAAGTGCTCATTTATGATGCAGAAGCAAGAGAAGGTAACTTAGCATTTCTAGGAAGAACATTTTGTTTTTAATCTTCAAATATTGTTTGGTGAGTTGAGAGGCTTAAAGATTTTTACTGTTTGCTGTGGCCATCCCTAATTTAGCTAGATGTTCTGTAAAAAGGCAACATTGTTGTTTTTCTAGATCCTTAACAGTTTTACTAGCTGGTATGTCATAATAATCCAGCTGTGAAGCATCCAGTGTGTATCCACTTCATTTTGCTATCACAATTATTTTCTTGCTGTTTACTTGTTCTTTTTTGTTCATCTGTCTCCCCGTTCTCCCTGCAGCTGGACAGAGGCCTCTGGAGGAATTTGAGCTCTGCCTTCCTGACGGTGATGTCACTGTTCATGGAGCTGTAGGAGCTACTGAACTTACCAATACAGCAAAGACAGGTGAGAATCTCATGTAGATGAGGTCAAATGGATTTCAGCTAGCTTGCCATCAGCTGCCATTCTGTTTGGCTGAACAGAATTTCCTCCCTTTAACTTTCACTCTGTAACTGTGTAATTCTGAGGTTCCCTCTAGCTGAATGAGATGAACAGGTCAGTCATCTAGATTTAGTTACCAAAGGCTGTTGCTTCTATCATAGTCGTTGAACTGTGAATAATATAATCATCGAGCCAAATGGAAGTAAATTTTAAGAGTTTTGTAACATACTTAAAAGCACTCGGTTTATTTAAATTTCTTCTCTCAATGGTCTGTCAAGTGTGAAGTGTCATAATTCATGCCACCATTGTGCTCTGATCAGAAAGTCATTAACTTAGAAATACTGTGGGGTGTGTACAGTCTCTTATTATGAAATAATGTTAATGATTTGTATGTATTGAATAGAATGATGAAAAGATTATGTATGTCTTGACTGTAACATTAAAGGATATAGATTGTTAAAAACAAAGGTTTCCATAACCAATTTTTACAGATTTTTCTTGAAGTACAGGGAAAATTTTAGTCAAGTGGCTGCTTTTGTCCTTTTTTTTTCACAATGGCATTTCTTTCTCTTTTGAATAAAAGGCAAGAAATTATTTTTATTTAGTAGAGACAGCACTGTATGTTTGGATTTGCATACATCCAGCTAATATTAAGTAGCTGTAAAGGAGAAACCTATGTATAAATTGCCATGGTAACACATCATGATAAATACAACTTCTCTCCAATGAGGCTGAAAGGTGTTGATTTTAAGTCCGCTGACAATATTCCAAAAACTAATCTAAGTCTTATTCTATCTATATAACATCTCAGATGTGCCATATATCCTAAAATTGGAGTCTCATCCACACACCACTTGCTGGCCTGGTAGAACACTCTACCTGTTAGCTCCCAGCTTCCCTGACAAACAGCGCTGGGTCACAGCACTGGAATCAATAGTGGCAGGTGGGAGAGTTTCCAGAGAAAAAGCTGAGGCTGATGCTGTGAGTATAAAAGTTTCATTTAATAATAAAATATTCTGGGAGGGAGCAGAGTTTTGAAAAATAATTTTTCGGTATTTGACATACTGATGTTTAACTGAAGGTAAGTTATTGCTTCTGCCTTATGATGGATGGACAATATGAGTACCAGGAACTAGCGCATTGTGAGACTGGTGCTTTATGTTACAGCACCCTTTAGATTTGGGGAGTACAGTAAGAGGACCCCAAAATTGTCTCTCTAATTCTAGCAAACAGAAAGGAAGAAAGAGCAGTTAGGACATGGTTTAAATCCAATCTCATAATGTACTGCATGGAATGAGCAAACCTTAAAGGAAAGAAAGAGAAGCAAAAAGCTCCCTCCTCTCCCATTCTTACGGAGTCGGGTTTTTTTGTTTCTTGTGGGGGAGGTGTGTGGTTTTTTTAGTTTAAGTTTTATGCCTGATAAGAATAAGAGGTTAAATGGAGTTGTTTTGGTTTTGGATAGCCTTTTACATCATTGTTGCATGGATAACTCTCTGTTTTCTGATAAAGGGAGATTTGATTCTATGGCATTGTGTATTAGAATACTAGCTCTGGAGGTAGGGAATATCTGACTAGCAGGAGATCATCTCTTTTCTTTGGCATTCCTTTTGTCTCTGAGGAAAATACATGCTCTCACCAACATTTGGACTTTTTTAAATCCTTCCCCTAGGAAAATTTCTCTGCTTTATTGCAGAAGATTGGGGGAAATGGAAAGAATAGGGACAGCAGTAGGTTCTGTCTGAGATTGGATTAATTCTGATCCGTTTGCCTGTGTTTCAGGTAGATACAAGTTTACTAATTCTTTTGTAGGTGGTATCCCTGCAACTTTTAGCTTTCTGAAACAAAGACACCTGTGCCAAGCTTTCTGCCTGTCTGAAATTATGACCTTGCATTGTTAAAACACTAACAGAGAAAGAGATGAAGATTAATTCAACAACAACAACAACAACAAATCTTTTTGTAATTTGCAGAAATTACTCGGAAACTCCCTGCTCAAGCTAGAGGGTGAAGACCGATTGGATATAAACTGCACAATGCCCTTCAGTGACCAGGTAGAGTTGATGTTCAGTTGGGCCTTTCTGAGTGTTGGATTTTTCATGCATGGAAACAGTACTTTAATGGCAGTATGTGTAATTATATACTTGTTTGTTGGTTTGTTTTTTTCTCTTCTACTGGTAAACAATATTATCAAAGTTTGTCATTCCTTGTTCTCCTCATGCAGTGCTTTTTTTTTTTTTTTTTTTTTGCCTGTTGTCACTGTAGGTAGTACTGGTGGGGGCAGAAGAAGGTCTCTATGCCCTGAATGTACTGAAGAATTCCCTAACGCACATCCCAGGAATGGGTGCTGTCTTCCAAATTCACCTCATCAAGGATCTGGAGAAGCTGCTGATGATAGCAGGTGGGGGCTGCGTGTCCCGCAGTAAATGTTTGGCAATGGCTTTGCACTCTCGGAGTACTGCGGGGCCAAAGGGCCAGGCTGTCCTGCAGATTCCTTACAGACCTTAATCAGTATATTGTCAAGAATCAATTACTGTGGTTAACACAGTGTTGTCTGAGGTTTTCTTGTAAATTAACGTGTGAAGGAAGGCTCAGGTAAGATTTCGCAGTTTCAAAAGCTGAGGGAGGAAGGAACCAGAAATAAAACATTTCCAGCTTAGGGGTTAGTCATCATTTTAAGTTCAACTTAAAAAGTTTGGAGCTGGTCAGCGAGCATATCTCTTCCTAATCAGCACATAACCTTTCTTTTTAATGTAGTTAACCATTTGAGGACCATGATGTGACCTAGGGCCAACAGCTCTTAGCCTCTCCCTAGGGCCAACAGCTCTTAGCCTCTCGTGCTCCAAACACTAACCCATGTAACAAAACTGGGACTACTTTCGTAGTTTAAGATCCTTTATGAAAGGAACACCAACTTTAATCTCTCCATCTGTGGTTTTCCAGATCCTTCCTACACTCAAGTAGGCATGCTGAACATGAAGGTGTACCTTTATCTGAAAGCCCAGATGATCAAATTGTCTCTATGACATTTGCAGGGAATGAAGCACAAATTCTCTTGTTCTGTTTGCTCTGCGTTCTTCTTGTAAAGATTTAAGCTGTCTATGCTTTATTTGTTTCAGGGTGGTAGAGAAAAAAGCAATTGGAAAAAGAAAATCTCACACAAAATTAGGAGAAGGCTGTTCCTGTATCACTCGACTTTTGAGAGGAACTGGGCTTGGTCTATAATGCATTTATTAGGGCACTTCTCAGAAATCCATTGCCAGTTCTGTTGGCACAGAGAGGCTAAAGCACCTTGTACTCTGAGAAGTTCTGAAGGATAAAATAAGACTTCCTGGCTCATTTTGAATAGTGTCCTAATGAGGCCACTGTTATTGTGAGCCACTAGACCCTAGCAACACTAATAATCCATGGAGAGAACGGTTGTTCTCCCAGTGGATTTACTGCCTGATGTGTGGTTGGGTTTCTGTGAGTTTTCTGTTTCATTTTCAGCAAATATGGAATGAATTCTACACGGTACCTTGTGACTGTTACCACAGTAACAGCCTCTGATGATAAGCTGCTGCTTAGGTAACAGAACAGACTTTTGTGGAGAATAGGGAGTTTTCCCTTGACAAAATGTAACCATTTTTGCTTCCAGGAGAAGAAAGGGCCCTGTGTCTTGTTGATGTAAAGAAAGTGAAGCAGTCTCTAGCCCAGTCTCACCTCCCAGCCCAGCCTGATATCTCACCAAATGTCTTTGAGACTGTCAAAGGATGTCACCTTTTTGCTGCTGGCAAGGTAGGATACAGCTCCCTCGTGCCCCCAGATGACCCTTTAGACTGCTCTGAGTTTAATATTAATGAAATCAGCATCTTTATTTCACTGCCAACAAATCCAAGGTCTGTATTCTTGTTTTAAATCTTTTTCCTCAAATAAGAAGAGTACAGGGGCTGAAGAGAGGCTGAGCTGGAAACAGTGTGGAGGATCAACTTCCAATATGAATAAATTCAGTCAGGAGGACACGATGGTATAGTCTGAGCTGCTGCATAATAAGAAATCCAGCACGGCATAGTACAACTGCCTGCTCACGTCAATTTTGAGATTTATAATTGGTGAATTCCATCCACTGTTTGTTCTTGAATGTCATGTAACAGTTTCCAGGTTAGCAAATTTACTTGCCAGACTGGAAACTTGATAACGCTTGATATTTACATTAATTCCCAGTTTTAGTATGGAACTTTTAGTCACTGCACAAATTCTCATTAACAATTACTTCTACAGACTACTTTGATAACAAACTGAACATTCTTCATTTCAAAGTGATGTTTAAGGTAGCAATTTCAGGGGTTAACATTTAGACCTAACCCATGTGAATTTCTTATCCCTTTTAAGGCAACACTTTTCTGTGGAAAAAAATCAAATATTTTATTAACTTTCAAGTGTAAAAGGAATCATAGAAGCAGTTCAGATTCACGTTCTCTTTTGAGACTGTGAATAGGCTTTTCATGATTTCACTAATTCACGATAACTCCTCTATTAAAAATGTACTTGCTTATCTCTGCAACGTTCTTTGTGTGACAAGAGGTACTCGGATCCATTTCACAGGCTCAGTGTTAGAATTTCCTCTGTATTACCATCCTGAACGATGCTTGTAATCTTCCTTACAGGTTGAGAATGGCCTTTGTATCTGCGCAGCCATGCCCAATAAAGTGGTTGTTCTGCGATACAATGAGAGCTTGAGCAAGTTCTGTATCAGAAAGGTAAGCTTAGTAATTCCCTTCGGGAGCGAAGGTAATTCACATGCACTGGGACTTTGCTTTGGAGTAAACATCTTAAACCTTTTGCATGAATAAGAACATTTGTTTGCCAGCTAAAATGATAACAAATTGCAATGTGCGCTGACTAAAACTGGAGTAGGCAGCAATTTCCTTTAATAAGAGCTGGCATATTTGGAGAGATACAGAACAGAACTGTGATTTTTTTTGAGATACTGGACTCAGCTGTAATCATACCCTTGCTTATTTACCCAAAAAAGGCTTTCTTCTTAGTTATCCAGCAGTGTTTCTGCACCTCTGTTGTCTTCGGAGAAATCTGTGACAAATGACTTCTCTCTTCTTAGCACTTAGGGAAGCTATGTGAATTTGTTTACTGTACAGTGAAAATCAAAGGGCATTTGGTGTTATTCCATCACAGGATAGGCAGCTGTTTCCCATGCTTACACTGATATACGTGTACTTTCTCCTGGCCACCAAACAAGGATCTCATGTGGCTGTGTACACACCTGCTCTGCATGTGACCCTGTCTACCTGCGACACCGGTACCGTACGGAGCTGGTACCCGTGTGGCTGCTTTCTGCCACGCGTGGGTATGAAAAGCAGAACTACGGCAGCTCTTCTTCAGACCGACAGTTGCAGGCAGATAATACTCTGAGCGTGTAACCCGCTATTCCTCTCAAAGACAAGTCCAATGAATTGTCATGAATATATTTTATATGCTCATACAAATCCAGAAAAAAGAAATAAAAATTAGGGAATCTCTCCTCAGAACAGAGAGTTTAAACACTGCCTGCCTTAAAATGGGCTGGTACCCAGGAACTCATCTCCTCTCCAGTTCACAAATTAAGGGATGTTCAGGTCAAACTACATATCCCTGTGAGCTTCTGCAGGTTGCTTTGAAGGCACTGGTTCAATTTCCAGCTTGATTGAGGTTTTTATCCCCACCGAGTGCTACGCTGGCACTGCTGTAAGGAAGCAGAGTCGGCACAGTAATTCAGCCACTGGCCTCCTTGAAAGCAAAGACAGGTTTGATGGAGAAGATTTTGTCACAAACGATGTGGATGCCAGCAAACCTGGAACATCTACAAGCACCGTAGCCGATATGGACTGTTGCTCACAATGGAGCAGCAGCTGGCAGGAGGCACCGAAGATGACAGTCACCATCCTCTGCTAGCACTGCTGTTCACCTCCATAGTGCCACGTGCCTCGACAAGAGCTTATGTGCAAAACATGCAAAGGCGTGTTTTAGAAAGCAGGCTTCCTTCTCTTCATTGATCCAGACAACTGAATTTAGATCCTAACAAGATGGCAGCGAGCCCAGAATATGCTCTTCTGTTCTGCCAACTAAATTTCCAGATAAACTCAGAATCATGCAAGGAATCTCGTCCTCAGATGATCTGGGAATGTGTGTGTTGTGTCAGGCTAACCTGCAGAGCTATCCTAGCTGTTCACCCCCAGTGCAGAGCTTGGTGGACAATAAATCTGTGTTACGTTGTACAAAGAAGGAAGGAAGATCGTGTCTTCCTTTTGCTTAAGGAGCCATCTCTCCCTTTATAGTATAAAGATAAATGTGGCAATATATAATCTTCCAGAATAAGAACATTCTGTAAACTGCTATAGGGAACTAATATCGGTCCATACTTTCCTCTCTTCCAGGAGATCGAAACCTCTGAGCCTTGCAGCTGCATCCACTTGACCGCTTACAGCATCATCATTGGAACCAACAAGTTCTATGAAATTGAGATGAAGCAGTATACGCTGGAGGGTAGGAGACACTTTCTGAGGAATGCACCAAGTGGCTCCACCGAGCCTTCTGGTGTGGCATTTTTTAGGAAAAAAATGTTATCAAGCTGGTTTTCTCCATTCTCTTTGCAGAGTTTCTGGATAAAAATGACCACACTTTGGCCTCTGCTGTGTTTGCTGCTTCCACCAACAGTTTTCCAGTCAGTATCATCCAGGTGAACCCCACGGGGCAGAGGGAGGAGTACCTGCTGTGTTTCCATGGTGAGTGGTGTACGGTTGTGCAGCTGTTGCTCTGCCCTCTGGTACATGAACTGTACAAGGGACCTACGCACTGTTGTAAAGGAAAACCGAACAGAGCTGACTTTCTGGTACCTCGTAATGAATATTTGTTGAGGATTGTGAATCTAAAAGCCCTGGCAGAGTTGTGGCTGGTGGTGTAACCAGCAAGATGCACAGGGCATTGGCACTAAAATAGCATGTGCTGAGGTGCTTCGGGTTGGCTTGTTTCTGGCTGAACAGTTCTCTGTGCCCATGGATCATTTGCCACGTGTAGGGTTCTGTGCCTGAAGGGAAGGGGTTGCAGTCAATGTGCAAACAGGTGTTTGGTCATCCTGATACAATGCTAAGGGGTTTACAAACTTTGGCATTCTTGTCTGGTTTCCATACAGATTAAATTTTTAATCTTGTGATGAAATAAAAGAGGGTGTTATTTTTTCATGTAGCTGCTTTTGTTGGCTCTCTAGGATAATGTTGTGGAAATGCACAAGAAGTCTTTTAAAGTAATTTTGTGTGAGTTATAGTAGAAGTGTCATAGTCTTCCCAACTGTAGATTAAATGATAACTGTAATTGGTACAGAGAGACCTGCAATTGCAGCACCTTTTGGTACTGAAAGTACCCTTACAGCCAGCCAATTCAATGTCAGAGTAATTCACAGCACTCAGATTTGCAAGATAGCAAGCACCCTGTCCGTGTTAAAAGGCCAGGGTCAATTGCCTTTGTCTCTTCAAAAATAAATGAATAAAATTCAGGCACATGCTCATGACATGACTTTTTTTGCAGAGTTTGGTGTCTTTGTGGATTCCTATGGAAGACGCAGTAGGACAGATGACCTGAAATGGAACCGCTTGCCCTTAGCTTTTGGTAGGTGTTGGGGGACATTCACTTGGGTTATGGAAATGATTGAAACTAGGAAGCATCCTTGTGGGACAGATAGTCTTCACTCAGTGCTTCTGTTTCCTCTTCCCTCTCCCAATTCTCCCAGAAACTGTGGAGATTTCCCCATGATTTAAGATCATTATAAATCCAAACAGTAGACCTTCTGAAGTGTGAACAGTTTGAGGAAAACTAAACCTTAGTGCTCCTAATCTGACAGTGATTGAATGGGATAGTGGAATCTTTAATGATATGAAGTTTCTGAAATAGTCAAGAATATATAACGTCCGTGTGGTTCCCTCAGGCCTTTAGCACTACCTGATGGGATTTTGTTCAGTTAATAGTCTGTTTTAAATGCTTTTTTTCCATGATACTTTGGTTAGTGAAATTCTTGAGATGCAGATAGTTTCAAAGGAACAATTCTTTAATCTCCTGATTTAGTACTAATGTCTATGTCTTATTACTGAAAAGATATTCCCTTAGTTTCCCCACGGGGCTGTGAGGCTCTGTTGTGCTCACTGATGCTTTTTAGAAGTTTTTTAACATAATTTTATTTTCTGTTTTTCCTCCCTCTGTGATGCTCCTTCAGCCTACAGGGAGCCCTATCTGTTCGTGACCCACTTCAATTCCCTTGAAGTGATTGAGATTCAGGCACGAGCTTCTCTAGGGTAAGCTGTTCTCTTTTCACTACTTTGAACAGCCTGTGCTGCAAGAATACGTGTACTTCCCAGGACAAGGGACCATGGTGTCATTGTAAAGACTTTTTTCCTGCAATTTTCCCCAGAACTCCTGCACGAGCCCACTTGGAGATACCAAATCCACGGTACCTAGGGCCTGCAATTTCATCTGGAGCTATCTACTTGGCCTCCTCCTACCAAGACAAATTAAGGGTGATTTGCTGTAAGGGCAATCTCGTGAAGGAGACCAACAACGAGCAGCACCACAGAGGATCTTCTGCTACACGCAGGTATGGTGAAGTCCGTGTGTTACGGTCCTTGTGCCCCTCGTAAGCAAACTCTGCTCCAGATAGCTTTTCCCCCAAGATGCTGGATGTCCCTGTTCCATTTTTAGAGACTGGCGTTAGCCCATGATTGTAGTGCTGGAATGGCACAAGGAGCAGAGTCGCTGATGTTTTAAAATCCAGAAGAAACATTTACTCTGGAGGAATATGTGGGTAATCTCCACCAATGCTTTGTGATCTGAGCTGGTTTTATTTTTATGTTGTGATAGAGCTGTGAGTTCAAAGCTCAGTGAGCTTAGATGCTATTGATATGACACCGAACATCAACTGATTGTAACAATCTCCAAAGCAAGAGGCCCTTCCTCCTAAATGACGAGTATGCCTTAGGGAGGCAGCATTGGGAAATGGTGTTTTGATCTTGTTCTGCTCAGCAGAACAGCGATATTGAGACAGGTGAATAAATCCTGGGTTTGATGGTGCCACTGTGCATTGGAAACTCAGAAATGGAGGCTTGTAACTCATCCTAACCCAGAGCTACTGAAAATTTTGTATGTGAAAAGGCATATATCAAATTTTAGTGTACTTTTATATGGAAAAGCATACTGCTAAATATATGAAAATGTGTGCTTTTGGGGCCTGTTACATAGACATGACTTACACCAGCAATTCATTAAGGCACTTCACTGTTGTTACTAATGCAATGGATACTCAGCAATCAAAATGTCCTTGGCCTTTTCATCTTGGCTCAGGGAGGTCTGACGCTTTTTCACCTAAACGATGCTGGGTGTTTGGGGAAAGTTACATTTTTTGCTAAAAGAAAATGTAACGTGAGGTTTTTGTCGCTCAGCTGTTCGCGTCCATTATTTTTGAATGACAGCAGCCCTAACAAGAGAGGTCCGCCCACATACAACGAGCACATCACCAAGCGGGTAGCGTCAAGCCCAGGACCACCAGAAGGTCCAAGCCACCCTCGAGAACCAAGCACACCACATCGGTACCGCGAGGGGAGGACAGAGCTGCGGCGGGACAAATCACCTGGGCGACCGCTGGAGAGGGAGAAATCTCCAGGCCGGCTTCTGAGCACCCGCAGAGAAAGGTCCCCTGGCAGACTGTTCGACGAGAGCAGCCGAGGACGACTGCCTGTGAGCGGTGCCAGAACGCCTCTTGCTCAAGTCAATAAGGTAAGTCGGAAGCCTGGAGAACTCTTCTGTTCTCAGGAAAAGGTGTGGACTGCAGGAGGGCTGATGGTACTGTGAAGTACCAGAGCAAATCAAATCTCATCATCCCCCCGCCCCTTCCATTAAAGCAGAGCACAGTTGGTGTGACTCGCTGGCCCTGCGACCACCTTCTCTTGTGCTAGTTCCATAACTGCGACAGCAGCTTGACTCTGGAACGGGTGAATGGGTAGAGTCCTCCAGATCTGAAAGCAAAGGTGCATTTACCAGCAGAAATCAAGTCATTGAGCACTTGAAGGGGGACAATGTCTGGAGAAAGGAACGCGGGAGCCTGCTGTGTTCAGAGTGATGCTGATGGTACTTGCCTGTGTCAGCGGTTTAAGAATTATGTCACCTAGAAGGAAGCAGGCACACAGCACTGGCTCAGCGGTAGCCACAGTAGTTAGGTGATGTACTGCTGCTGGCACCTGTGCCTATGTGAGAAAAATATGTGTGACTTGTAACTGTCACTTTATTTCCCTGCCAGGTCTGGGACCAGTCTTCAGTGTAAGTCTCAGCTAGACAAAGTTACTCATCTTGACCTGCAGGAAAAAAAAGGAAATATACTGAGTATATGCACTCCATATGTCTGCTGCCCGGTTACCAAAACAGCACTCCTGGGCCAAAGCTAGCTCCACAGCAGGAGACGTGATGCTTTTGAAGATTGTTTGCATCTCAGTTAATTTCTCTGCACTTTTCCTGCACTCCTGTTTTTGCACTTTGTACTACTGTTACTCTTTCAAGCAGTTCATGAACCTTTTGTATTCACTTTAGTCCCTAGTAGTTCATCAAGGAAATTAAATGGGACTAGAGTCCCGTCCCCCACCCCAGGTCTTTAATGTGGTTAGCAGCCCTTACCAGACAATTGATCACAGTTCTGAGACGTGCTGGGAATTCCTGATGGCCTGGAAACAGAAGGGCCAAGGTGAGTGAGTCTTTCAATAGAAGGTGTGATTGGATGTTCTCTACAGAACACAAGAAAAAAATTACTTCTGATTAGTCTGTTCACCTGCCACTTCTGAAAGTTATTTTGTTCTTACGAAAATTGCTCTAGAGCAGCTCTGATGGGGAGGGAAGAACCCCGCTTTAAACGATCCCATGTACCCGGCCCTGAGACAAAGTGCATTACCTATACGCTACTGGGGTGTAAGACTTTATCCAGGTCTTCTGCATGACAGTTCACTGCATGCTGCTGCACCATCACTGGCTGCTCTCTCCATTTAGGTTGCTTTGCTGAGTAGTGTATTGTACCTCACTTGTAAATTAACTGAAACCTTTAGATTACGCTGCAAACTAACCGTTAATTACTCGGGAAATTTGGCAACCAAGAGTTAACAAGCCTTATTCCATGACAAGAATTACACTCCCACTTGTGTTCTCTCAGCGCTGAACACGGTCCATTCAGAGGTGACACCGTAGTCCCCACAGGCTCACGTCCCCAAAGGCGAGCAGCCCAGGGCTGGCTCTCCCCGGGATCTGTCACTTGTCCTAAGACAAGAGCCAAATGTCATGGCGCAAGAGGATACTCACCGGACCCAG
>NW_010120576.1:70009-72497 GCF_000699245.1 Pterocles gutturalis
GCTGCACACACCTTCACCTGTGCTTCTGCGTATCTAGCCTCCAGCCATCTACTGCTTTCTGTTCTCTTTTGCTGTGAACGCAAAGCAGAGAGCAAATGATTTTCAAAGCAGGTTTTGACCATTCAATCTGCAATAGCAACATTCTTAGTGAACAACCATGTTCTTTACAACTGGAAAGAGCAAAACTGCATCCAATCTTCCCTTGGCCACTCTTAAACTTCTGCTAGTCCCTTGCAAGCCTGTGCTAACCTGTTCTAGAAACCCATAAAAATTCAAATGCCTTGTCAGTGTCCTTTGGCGAGTTTCATGAATATTGTATTCTGTTCTCTTGTCTGTTGGGTTAGTTTAGATCAGATGATTTGGCAGGAAACTTGCTGAAAGTTTTTGTCTCCTGGTCTGAGTATTTTTTGCAAGGTCACTGAGATCAATCTTTAAATCTTTGCATCTCATGGAAGATCTTCAAGACCTCGGAAACGGGCTTGTTGAGTCCTGAAAGTGTATATCTTGTGTCATGTTCGTGAAATGCTTCCTGCTATAGAAATAGCTCAAAGGACTGTACATATTTACAAAAACTTTATATTCGTAACAAAAGGGAATTGAATTGGTTTCTACTTTTTTATTGTAAACTGTGCATTTTTCAACACTAGCTTTTTGTTTTAATGGTGGTTGTGGACAGCCATCTTCAGACACTGGAGGGGCCTCAGCTTGGACCTCCTCGCTCCCATGAAGAAATATTGTAACGTTAAATTGCAGTTGAAGCTTGTTAGCATAAATGAGGTTTTAGGTCTCTAAAAGTACAGGATTTTTCTTCATTACCTTTTTATTATTGACAAGGGAGGGAACCAGAGGGACAGTTCAACGCTCCACCTGGAAGGTATTGAACTTTGTTGTTGAACAATAACCAAATAAAACAAATAATCTCTTGACTGGCATGGTGAAATGAACGCTTCCTTCTACACTGAGTAACACTGAGCCATCCCACCACTGCGCCCAGCATTAGCGGCTGTGTAATCTACAGGTGTCAGAGCTTAACAAAGAGCTAACCTTGACAATATTTAGCATTTTAATAGTCATTATTCCCTGCAAGTGGCTTCACAAAAACAAGTCATGTTCATATGGACTAAAACAGGTGGATTTGTCCAAATATTTTACTATAGCAGCAGTCGGCTGCAAACACCTACAGCTAACTTCTGCCCTCACGTTCTTAACTAGTGATAGGGGTAGAGGCAAGACACCTATCCGGGAAAACAATCTCGCCCTGGTAAATGACCCACACATCTTGAGCTGGAAAAAACCATCTTAATTATAGTGTGATCTAATGACAGGTTTGGGATTTATCCCAGCAGTGTACTGGTAGCAAAGCGGACGGAGCTAGTTACTCATCCCACCGCTGTAATATGCTGGTGCTTTAAGGCCTAATAGCTGCAACTTTAAAAAACAAAACATTCACAAATCAAGTCAGACTGAGTATAACCTGCACAGTTACTGTACATCTTAACTTACACCTGCTGGGAAAACTTGCTAGATCAGACTTAAATGTAAATACATCTATTTTTAACTGAACCAGTTTTTACAGGGTCTGAAGTATTCTTTCACAGGAAGAGGTTTTTAATATTCACACTGCTGCCTACAGTAACTTAATTTGTCCTCCTACTGTTCAGTGTTTTTGGTTTGTGCACATACCCACCGCCTTAGCCCCAATAAAGGGCTTGTTGGAGGGTGTGTGGGCAGGTTACTAATAGCTCCTCTTACATTTTGGTCTACATGACATTCTTCATGAAAATGCGCTACATAAAACCCAAGCTGCTTGATTTATCTATTGTGCCTACTATCTGATGTATATGATGAAATGCTAACTTGTTAAATGTTCCTTTATTTCTATTTTACTGTGCACAAAGAATACTTATTTAAAGCTCATTGTTGCAGTCCTATGATGCATGATCAAAATTGTAACAAAACTAAAATAATCCAGAAACTGGTGGAGTAAAAAAAATTATTTATTGAGCCTTTTGATTATCAAGAACCCTGCACAAATCCACTGTCAGCTTCACCACTACACACTGTGCTGAAATCGAGGGGGTCGGGGAGGGCAGGGAGCTCTTGTTATTTCTGCCATAGACACAGAATGTAATGGCTTCCTCAAGAGTCCCAAAAATGACTGTAACAAAAGTCTCTGCATCTACCTTAAAAAAAAAAAAAAAGTGCTCTCCTAGCAACAGCCAAGAATAAACATAACAGCACAGACTGTGAGCTGTGGGTGGGGAACGTAAGTGAGCTAATAAATCCATCTCTTGCTCCAGCTTTGCCTTTGGAGGGATTTGATTCATCCCATTACAATAAGGGAACACAGTGTGATTAATCTCATTCATTCACCTGTCAAGCAGAAAACAACCTTGCCAAAAAAAAAAAAAAAAAACCCTAAACAACCCAAAACCAACAAACCAAAAAAATCCCAGAAACGTTAGAAGGGAAAAAAGCTGGGGAAAAA
>NW_010120576.1:72568-83305 GCF_000699245.1 Pterocles gutturalis
GAAGGTGGGCTCTCCTGGGAGATGTTAGCTGAAGCAATGGGCACCAGGGAACATCACAACTTCTCTCCTTGCCCTGCCCCTGTCTGGGAGAGGCCCTTGGGAATGCAGGCAGCTGCGCTCACTCACCGAAAGAGCAGAGAAGGCAGAGGGGATCACAGGAATTGCTCTCACAAGCCCTCAGGTGCTGTGCTGGGCCCCTGGCTGGTCACAAAGCCTGGGACCCTCGCCCTGGTTTCTGAGGCACACCAACAAAGCTTTTTTTTTTTTGGGCTGCAAAAGCTGATGGTGCAGTGCCAGCTGCACACCATGTACCAAGTGCTCTTTAACACCTGAGACATGGCTATGGGCTGCAAATTAAAAAAAAAAAAAAAAAAAAGGAGCATGGAAAAAAAGCTTTGAAAAAAACAAAGTGCCAAAAACCCCCCACCTTTCTGTAAAATATTTGGTTCTGTCCTGCAGTTCCACCATACCAACACTGATGAAAAGCCCGGAGTGAGTCATGCATAAATATAAATATCTATAGAATTGGAACAAAATCCAGAAAGCTCAGCAAGACCTAATGAGAACAAGGCCATAAATACTGTCACGTCTTGCGTACGTTCACCTTCCTTTCTGTTCTCCATTTCTCAAAGTTTCTGCTTCTTTACTCTTTGACTTGTGAAAAAATTTGTCTTGCAACTGAAAAAAATAACAAACCAAACATTAAGCTACCTCTAAGCTCCTCTTCTAGTGAAAACAACTTAATTCTAGGTCACTCACATGGGAAACTTGCGGTCTCATCTCCCAGCTGGCACTAAGAGCTTTTAAGAGGCCGCACTGCACGACCTGTCTGCCAGTACAGTCTCACATCTACTTTTCTTCTAACACAGCTGGAAACTTCCTTCCACCACTTGCCGCTCCTCTGCCACCACTTATCCTACCAAACAGTTCTGCACAAATGCTGCACCGAGTTTGCTTCCACAGCATTTAACCTGTCCTGGGCACCCTGCAGCGCACAGCCCCAGAATGAGACCCAGGAGCACCGACTGCCGGTGCCCTGGCCCATGGTGCCTGTCCAAGTGCTCGCAGCCCTTGCGCACACGCCGGAGCCAAGCAGAGACACAAGCACACCAGGGCTCACCTGCGCACAACTCCTCCTGCTGCAGGCCCCGAGCCCTCGTTCCGCTCACTAAACAGCTCGGGTAGCTAGCAGACCATCACCACTTTTACCATGCCAGCAGCAGAGCATGTCACAGAAGACCCCCACCACACCGCTTCTGCGCAATACTGCCGCGGCCCTACAGGACAGCAGGACACGGCCCACCTTCACTGATGCTGCTGTGGAAGGAGAAGCCAGTTATTTAACATCATTATTTAATATTATTTAAGCATCAGGTTTCTCTATGGCAGGGAACCGACAAAGAATGGCTGTGGGCACACATCTATCTACCAGACTATACTTCTGCACTTAACCTTCTAGGTGTTCTTGACCGAGTTTACATGTCAACAAAAGGCAATCCTGTTCAGTCAGTTAACTGTTCCAATCCACTATCCCTTGTCTGCTTTCGATGCATCTTTTTTTTTTTTTTCATTGCCCTGACTCCTGTTCAATCAGTTAACTGTTCCAATCCACTCTCCCTTGTCTGCTTTTGATGCATCTTTTTTTTTTTCATTGCCCTGACAAAACCACAGCTCAAGCTAAAAGGAACCTCTACACCGCCCCCCGCCACAGCCTCTTCCCCGCCCTCCTGACACGAAGTTAATGGATACTACAGACAGTGCAGGCTGTCCCACTGCACAGCCGCATCCCATCAGTTAACTGTTCCAATCCACTCTCCCTTGTCTGCTTTTGATGCATCTTTTTTTTTTTCATTGCCCTGACAAAACCACAGCTCAAGCTAAAAGGAACCTCTACACCGCCCCCCGCCACAGCCTCTTCCCCGCCCTCCTGACACGAAGTTAATGGATACTACAGACAGTGCAGGCTGTCCCACTGCACAGCCGCATCCCACTCCACACCTGGGGTACCTGTGACACACAAACCATATCCAACTGCCATCACACCCTGCCAAAGAGACAGGCCTGGGGGGAAAAAAAAAAGTCTGCTTGAAGAGTGTCTGGCTGAACAAAGAGAAGCCAACAGGAAGCTTAAGGCCAAGACTTGAGTTTTTCAGCCCTAAGGAACTGATCACTGGAGCCTGCCAGTATCTGGACTCTTGTCTTTGCTGTAAACTTTACATCACAAACACCCGCTAACACCTCCCTTGTCTTCTTCACCAGTTAACTGCAAGCAGACAAAGCGTTTCAAGCTGCATCTATGAATGAAAAGCTTGCACAATCCCCCAAGGCATAAAACTGCAATCACAGGTTATAAAAAAATAA
This sequence comes from Pterocles gutturalis, assembly GCF_000699245.1. Classification (NCBI taxonomy): domain Eukaryota; kingdom Metazoa; phylum Chordata; class Aves; order Pterocliformes; family Pteroclidae; genus Pterocles; species Pterocles gutturalis. The sequence continues at coordinate 74,930 of NW_010120576.1, forward strand.
CAACGCAAGGATGCTGAGGTTACCAAAGATGGGAAGCATAATAACAAAGCAAGTCACCCACTTTTCTTGAAAATGTTTTATTTGTTTCTAAAGAGGCTGAAAACAAAAGCAATTCTATATTTCAGAATACCAAATACTATCCATAGCACAGAATGAAGAAAGTTTTCAAAAAAAACCATTGCACTGGACCCAGATGTACTGAGCTACTCAGGATTTTGCAACAAGACTAGCGAACAGATCCGAGGATGGCAAACCACCCCTCCTCTGTGGCTGGTTCCACTGAACGCTGGCTGCTGCAGCTTTTGTCCCCACTCAAACTCCTCACCGATTTGTGCAATGTGCTCTGCCCCACCGCCAGACCGGGGCTGGTTATCATTGGCACAGTCACTGGCACTCTCAGGCACCAAAAAACCAAACAGCAGGAAGGACACAGTGGGTCAGCTCCCGAGCTGGCTCCCCCAGGGCGGCCCGAGGCATGCTGGCAGGCAGTTTTGCATTAACGTTGCGTTTGTTTTGGGATAAAACAGGCTGTGAGTACCAAGTACAGGCAACCTGGTGTTACTAAAATCACTTAGAAAATAGAATAAAAAGTTGCAGAGATGCCCACAGCCCTGGCTGCAGAAGCACCAGGGGGTTTATTCCTGTGGTCAATGCTGCAACCTGGAGCGGAGGCCCAGCTCTTGCCCTGGGCGCAGGAGGTGCAGTGCTGCCCAGCATGTGCAACTCCTTAACCACGGGGCAAGTTTGGCCACTGCAATAAAGGCGACTTACAGTCACCTTCAGGCTGTCACTGAAGAACTAATCCCTAATCCGAATACATGGATTTCCTCACAGCTACCCATCCCAACCTAAGGAAGTCCTTACCAGGGACAGCAGGAGAAACTGGTTTCAAAAAGCAGATTACTGCAAAATACATTTATGATTTACAGAAAAATCCAGCCATTAAAAACAAATGTCTTTACCAGAAATTCCACAGGGGAAAAGTTGTGTTTCAGTTCTCACGAAGAGAAAAACTACAGAGCTATTCACAGTAGAAACAGTGCACCCCAGTCTACCGTAAAATAAAAATGAGCCTGTTGGTGATTGTTCCGCTGATTTTGCCTAGAAAAGGCTGCTGCAAAAAGATCATCAATATTCACACTTATTTCAGCCATGCAAGTTTAGAACTTGCCACTGAAGTAATTGTGTGTTGGACGAGTTATGAAAGCAGTAATGGGCTTGCTTTTTCTGGGTGATGAGCTCAAATAAGATTCCACAAGAATCCTGAACTTTCTAGACTTTGGGCTGGTTGTTTACTACTTACAGTCTGCCTCACTGCTAAAGGTCTCAATCTGTTGCTGCCCTCATGTTTTTCAGCCTAACTAGACTGGTGGCTTTTGAACTGAGCTGAGAACGGGCACTGACACCTTTGCCATCTGTCTGGTTGCCACAAAGCTGCCATCTCCAAGAACTTCCAAGGTGGGACTGGGAAAACAGGGCAAATACAGGAGAACTTGGAAGTCTCAGAAACAATATGAAACCAGAGTCCATTTGCTACAGCACAGAGCAGGAATACATTTGGTTAAGAATAATTTTTTTTCTGAGACTGCACTGGCCCAGAACAATTGGTCACAAACTACTATGATGCTCATATTGGCTTGTACAGCAAAGTAGTCACATATTTCTTCTTGTAACGATGCGTAGCGCTAAGCACCATCACTCCATCCTACAGGAGATAGAAAACAAGTGAGAAACATGGTTATCTAAAAGCTGCGAGTGTGAAGAACATGCCCTGGCCTCTCACCTTGATAGAAAGTGCGTAGAGGTGGTTCAACATGACATGGTTGGGTTCAGGCAGTAGAGCAGGATCGCACTGGAAAAGAGAAAGTGAGACAGTGTGAAAATAACAGAACTCACAGTTTACTCATCACAGCTGATGGGTGATAAACACCGTCTGTAACTAGCCATTCCCTCAAATACACCACGCTGCTTCTTACACCGAGTCCATCAACAAATGGAGACAAAGTCTCTGAACAATCCCAGATTCCGCCAGGGTCAAACCCTCTGCATCCTTGCTGCGATCCTGAAACAGATCTCCGTTATTTCTTATGTGCTTCTGACATTTTAATAGTGTTGCAGTGGCAAGATTAGGGTTTCTGGGAGTAAAATAGCCGTCTAGTTTTCAATTTTAAGAGAGTCAAGTAGAAAAATAAATTTACTTCAGACGGACCCATCTGGACATAGGTAAAAAGGAATTTACCAACATGGCAACAATTCTAAGGGTTTTCCTTGCCTGTGCCCTGGCTGTACCCAGATTTTTTCCCCATCTGTTCATGCCCTCAATGTCATTATTCACCAAAACAAACTAAGGTACTCACAGAAATGCCGGTGTCCTTATTCAGGATGACCTGCAGCAGGTGGGGGGGAAGAATAGGTGGTGATTTAAAGCGCTCCTCTGCCTTACAAACATAAGGCTCCTGGTGGTACGGTCCTGGGGGCGAACTCGACAGCTCTGCCAGAGAGATGTTAAATATTTATTCTTAAACGGCCTGTAAGAGCATCTGCTCTTTGTAGGTACCTTTTTACCGGTACTCCAAGTTGATTTTCACATCCAGGAACATGTGGCCATAAGAAATCAATAGCATGTAAGTGCAAGAACCGCAGCAGCTGATGCAGTGCCAGACGTCCTGCCCAAAAAGTGATTTAAGATGTCCAAAGTCTGACTGACTTGAGACTAGCTATCAAGATTTGGAAGGCAGAGTTCTGAGGGCTCTACTGCACTCGCTGCACTCCAGAACTTCACTGCCCAGCACTCTTTTGGCAAACACTTGTCCAGGGCAAAGTTGCATAGAGCAAAAACCAAACCACACCTTCTGGCTCAGATTCAAAGGACAGCTCTTCTGAAGGAGGATTTAGGGTACTACTTCAATCACAGTCTCCATCTCTACCAAGGTGCCAAGGCTGATCTCCAAGACGACTCAAGCTAAATCTCACCTCTCTTCTGCTACACTAGAATATGAAACTTAGGACAAAAATAGCATTTTTGTATTATTCTAAGATTCAGATAATTTACAGTAAACTGTTTTCTGAGCCTGTGTCAGCACTACTGAGGTGCACCTAATTTCTGCCTCTTCTGAGCTCTTCAGCCCATCTCCTCAGCAGAGGAAGATGGAATTAGGAGCAACAGAGACTGTCAACATTGGTTTGATATTGTAAGGTGGAGACTAATCCACCACTGAGTGCCGTAAAACCAGCCATTTCACATTGCACAGGCAAACAGCTATTAAACACCCACCCATGGCTTCCTCCTAATCAGATCTACAGTGACATGTGTTGCTCTATCAGAGGCTTCCTCCTTTGTGCATTCCACATTCTTCCTTTGTGCATTTGTGATTCCTGCACACGTCCACAGTGCCTGACAAAAGTGGAGATTAATCTATACAGGAGCTTTAACTCCAGAAAAAAAGGAAGATGGATTTTTGCTCTGCTCTGAAAAGTGTGATATAAAATTACCAGGAAACTCTTACCAGACATGTCTGAACATTTCTGGGAGTCCACCATCAAAGCATCAAATACTTCAAAGTCAGTTTTCTTCACCTGAATGATATTGTTGACAGTACCTAGCTGGCTGGTTACTACTGGCTGGGAAGAAACAAGATACAAAAGTCAAAGCTTGCACAACTATTAGATTCTCAAAACTACACCAACAGCATTACCAAGAATGAAATACATTGCTTTTAAAATATGCTAGTACCAGATATGAAAAGAGCTCCCCATTCTCACCATTACTCAGTTAGTGTCAGGTTAAGAGCAAGCGTAGGATTTAGAACCAGGAGGATGCCCATCAGTTGAACCTGCTAGGTCCACAGCACTTGACAAATTCTTCGGCTACAGATAGGGCTAGGATTGGGTTCAGTCTAGAGTTAACAGTGATGGCATGAGCTAAGCTTTACTTCTAGCATCTATAGGGCTTTCAGAGCCAAGCTATGACTAGAATCCAAGGCAGAGGGTTCCAAGAGCTAAATTTACTGCAAGGTAAATTCTGCAAGGTTCTGCAAGGTTTGCCAGGACAGCAAGAAGACTAGAACCAACATCTGGGAATGATTAGTTCTGAAGCAGGTAGGGACTGCTGGGCAGGCTAGGGTTAAAGCTCATTAACAGCAGAGGAGAAAGGAAAGACCTGATAGATTTTGGTACAATTACTGGACTATGAAGAGATCTAGAGCAGCAACAGCAACATTCTGGCACAGAGAGCAAGTACCGCACAGAGAGATGTGGGCTGTCAGCAATGCCACAGTGCTTTAAAAGACAGTTTGGCACCAGACAAGAAAAGCTCGCCATCTCTTACAAACCAATACCCGAGAGAACTTGTCACCCACTTGTTACAAAATCTCCTGTCCTTTTAGGCTGTCAGTCAGATGCCGCCACCTAGGCCAGCTGGGATCAGAAATCTCTCTCTCACCAGCTTAAACAGTCAGTTTCTGTTGCTAACCAACTCCTTCTCTCTGGAAAGGCCAGCTATTGGTAGAGAAACCAGCCAGTTTCTCATCTTCAGATGCCTCAGTGAATAAACACAGTGAATCAAAGGAAACATTACCTCTGAAGGGTCATGCGTCCACTGCCCATCCACGAAGAACTTGTACTGGTGCTCTCCTTCCGGCAGGTCCAGGATTGCCACAAAATTATTGTGACTGGAATTTAAGACAAGGAATCAGCCTTGAAATATTCTGAAAAGTTCATCAATCTATAAACGGTAACAAACACCGTAACACAGAATTCAAGCCTCCCTAACATGGAAAAACTTAAAAAGGCAATGCCACGTGTAAGAGAGTCTCTGATGCAATCTAAAGGTAAAGAATCAAACTAAGGTTAACGTTAATGATAATTTCCTCTGTGACAGTAATTCCCCACACATGCCAAATCAGTACCCACATTCCTGGCATCAAGGAATTAGCACTGAGCTTTTGTAAAGTCATCCCCACGTCTTCATGTTACTTGTTAGTACAGGAGACCTCATTTTATCTGCAAGACTCCTGTTGATAGAACAAGATCAGCTTACTCCTATTTCCTTTCATTATTTGCCATCATAAATTGCATTTCACAAATACCTATGAAACAAATGAACAACGACTGAAAGATGAAAGCGGCAACTCAACACTTATGAGTTACTTTGGGTCTGAATAGCTGCCACTTGGTAATTTTGATACTCCCATGCTGTGAGCTTCCTGATTCTTCAGAAATCCTTACAAGCATCTCAAAGAAGCTGAGAAACAGTTAATCATTTGTGAGTAATTCAAACAGGCCACACAAGGCCAGTATCTCCCTTCACTTATTTTCAGGTAAGGAGTGCAAGCACAGAGCTGGATTTGAAATTTCAGTTTGGAATAATGAACTCTTCTACTTGATCCCATTGTTCATGCACGGAACAATCCTCCCATATCATTCCTCAGGCCACTATGCTCCTGCCTCACGTTTCTGCAACAATGACAATGCAAGTAGCCACTCGCTGAGATGAGGAACACCAGAAACTGGCAGAAGACCAACCTTTCATGGATATGTCAAATTGACACACAACAGGGCTCAGATCAACAGCTAAATTCAGACTCTCTGCCATCTGTTAAGTTTTAAATTTTTGAAAAAACATTAGTTTAAATGAATTACTTATTAGGTACAGAATTAAGCAGATGTCCAGAGCTCCCTAGAAGGAAAAAGCACTTGGTACCTTAACGCAGATTTATTCTCTCGTTCATGTAGTTTACCAGCAGGTATCCCAGACTCAGAGTTTCCTAAGCAGAATCTGGACCCTTTGAGCCGGGCAAAAGCCAATGATATGGCAAGAAAGTACACATGCTTTGGACACTAGGCTTAAAACCAGCTTCACCTTACATAGTCCAACTCTGCCCCGAGTAGCAGACTGCACAAGGATTGTTTCGGGTCATTCACGCACAGTGCCTTGTGAACAAATCACTTCTTCAAAATTGACACACAGCTCAACTTTCATCCTGTGCCACCCAAGACTCAAAAAGTCAGATCCTCATCAAGGGCTTGAGAAGAGAAGCAGGAAAGTGGTAAATCCAAGCACAATACAAGTCTATCAAGTGACCACCTTTCTCACTGCACTCAGCATTCCCAGTCCACGGGGAATATCATGGATGCAGCAGCAACAGTTTATTACCTCCTTGTCAGAGGAATTTTACTCCAGTTGTTGAAGGACCCAGATAAATAAACTTCTTTCCCTCCTCCAGTCCAGCGAAAGACTGTTGGTCGAGCTTGAGTAGGAGTTTTATCATTCACTTCCAGATCTTGTTGCCAAGCTAGGAATTCTTCTTTCTCCAATGGAGCCTACAAAGCACAATATGTTAATCAAAAGGAATTCTCTCCCGGCAGACTTAAGACAACCTATATTCCACTGAAGGCATTTTTGCACGCAGACAGGATTCTCTAAGGTACAAGTCTACAAGTAGTTTTTGTCTGGTAGAGACTAGAAACTGCATTTCCGGATGCTGTACACAAATTAATTTGCACAAATTCTGCAAAGATGTTAAAGCCTTCCAAATTTCCAGGAAGAGTGGAAGGCAAAACAATCCCCCTTCCTCCAGCCTAAATTATGTTAAAGAGAGATAACTTGAGCTCACAAGAGTTTTCAAAATACACAGACAGAGGAAGAAGAAGAAAAATAATTAAGAAGAAATACACTTAAAAAGCATTTAGATTGTACAAATACTGTAGACACAAAATTTGTAGCTGGCAGAAAATTATGAGTTGTCTGTAAGAGACAGTTTTGTCCAACAGTCAAAAATCTAAGTGCAAACTCCTGTTAGACATTTTATGAAACACGATACACAGCAAGACATTTCTAACAATCCACCTAATACTAAACAAAAATCCAGTTAACAGATCTTTTAAAATGGAAAATAATAGACAGGTAAAATATCACTGGTGACTCCAATAACATTAAGGATCTGAAAGAAGCTGGGGCACTGTACCTAGAACTGGGGAAGAGCTTTGAGCCAGTTACATTTTAGTTTTTCTACAATTAATTCTTGCTGCAAACCATAACATTACACTCATTATATCTGCTTGAACATCAATGCAATATCTCTCCTTAGTGTGGGAAGCAAGGGACATGGTTGTTTTGTGTGTAAAGTCAACGACAGAATTACTCCAGGTTGCTGACAGCAGCAAAACCAAACAGCATTCCCAAGCTAGTAATGTTAGAAGAGAAGAACAAACCAGCAATACCTTCATTTCCTCGGAATGGAACAAGTCTGCATCTTCAGGACTGTCCATTAAAATTTTTGGTCTATCACCCTCTTTTGTACTGATAGCTCCTCCTGCATTGTCACCTCGGGATGCCTTATGCCCATGACGCTCCAGTCCAGCCCGCTCGCTGCTTGTGTTCCCCATTATTAAGGGCCTAAAAGAGCAGGAAAAGCTGGATTAACACATCTGCTTTGGAAGGCATAACACCAGTAGGCAGGAAAGCAGGCTCATCAGTAGACCTAGGCTCTGTTTCTGAGTTGAAGAGTCTAAGAAAGTTAATTCACCTAAAATGCTACCATCTTAAAGTTATATCCCACTCAGAACAAAGACATTGACAATTTTTAGCTACTCTTAACTGTACTTTCAGCTTCTCTTTAGCTGTACTCCATAGCTACTACATTTCAGTATCCTAGCATCGCTGCAAGACTCAGCTGCTCTACAAGTTGACCAGGCAGGTATCTGTCACTGCAGCACACTGTATTCCAACTTCACAAGCTAAGTGCTTGTTCTTCTGTCTTCTGAATACTCCGTGCACGTAATGTCCTACCCCAACAGTTCAAACATCAGTAGAGCTTTCTGCCAGGATACTTCAAAACCAACCTACTAGAAGTGTGACTTCACTAGAAAATAAAGTTATCTCAGGCGGCATGCTGCTGAGGATCCTTCTAGCGGCTGTCTGCAGCTCTAAAGCACAAACAGCACAGTCCTGCTGCTGTTCCACTGGAGGCTTCTCTGGGAGAGGCAGGGGCCTGCTGTGCAGGACACTCAACCCTTCCTCCTGCTCCACGGCCCTTGAGGCCACATCCACAGGCAGAAGGGATGAGATGGATGCCCGTGCCATCTCTTACCTGAGAGACTGCTCACAGGTGAAGAGCAGCAACTGAGAGGCAGCCAAGGAGGCCGTGCAGAACCGCACAAACGGGGCCTTGCAGAGTACGTACAGGGGATATCACCCTGTTCCCTGTAACCTCAAATCACACACCTCGCCCAGCTTCCAACTGCACAGGTCTCAGCTCAGCCGCCACCTGAAAGCAGTCTCAACGCGCGTGAATTAAATAAATACACAACTAAGCCAATAAATAATTTAACTGGCACGATAAAAACAGGTACAAGTGCAAACGTTAACCAGCTACG
>NW_010120577.1:0-329 GCF_000699245.1 Pterocles gutturalis
TCCCAGCATTTGCTGTCAGACCGCGAAGTGGTGGGATAAACACGCCGTGGGGACACGGGCTGGCGACAGAAGCATGGAGCAGCCCTGCAGAAAGCTGTGCGGTGCGAGGCTGGGGCTCCTGGCGCAGCCCTGCCCTGGGTGCGCTGCACAGAGAGTGTTTGGAGGTGGTGAATGGGCGCCTTCATCCAAAAAGAGCCTCCCAGCTCCTGCCAGGGCAGCGCTCCGGGAGGGAGAATGCACACACGGGCTAGTGGATGGCTCGGGGGAAGGTGGAGAGCACAACAAAATTGTGCCGGGCTTACCCAGGCGTTCGCGTCCACGGGATGAGA
>NW_010120577.1:374-1256 GCF_000699245.1 Pterocles gutturalis
GATAAGAAAACTCGGGGAGTGGCTGGGGTTGGCATTGCTTGGTAGGGATTAATTAACTCAAGATGTGTATGCTGAGTGCCAGTGGGGAAAAAACCAAAATCTCCTCTGAAAGCTCTGTGGTGGTTTAAGTGCTGGTTGAAGTGGGCAGTAATCTTCCAGGGGCAAAGAATCTCTCAGTCCCTCTGAAATGGAGAGATAGGGGAGTGGGGGGCACACCAGGAGTGGTTTGAGCACCGGGCTCCTGTGCCTTGTCATTAGAAAAGTGCCGCGGGAGGTGATGCACGTGAGAGCGAACCGAGTCCGGGTCTGTATGTTATGAAGCCATGAGTCCCCAGGGAAGCTCTGACCGTAGGGAAGCTCTTGTGCTGTACGGCTGAAGAGGAGGTGAGGCTGAAGGCTCACTTCCACCCTGCCAGGATCTCATGTTGGTGGGCCTTGCTGGGGGGGAGGCTTGGGGACAGAGATCACTCCCACGGCTGTTGTGGTACCAAAATCGGGCCAGCACCTGTGGTGGGGGGGAGGGGGGTGCTTGGTGCCACTTTTCTCAGTGGCCCCCCTTTCCCTGAGGAGCAGCGGGGTGCAGTGTGGCACAGGCACCTGGATTCCTGAATCCTGCCTGGAGTCCCAGAGCCACCAGCGTGACCAAGCTGCTGTGACTGAGTGGGATGCTGGTGGTTACACCCCATCAGGAGCCTGCCTTCCTCACCTCAGTGCCCGCAACATGCTGTTTGACAAGATGAACTCTTTGCTCAGCCGGTGGACGCTGGGAAGCGGCAAGGCCTGTGCCAGTGGGTCCCTGTCCGAGAGTTGTTTTGCAGTCCTGGAATTTAATTTCCGTGCCTGGACGGCAAGGTGGGGACACGGGGCTGCAGGAGCCAGGCT
>NW_010120577.1:1293-3371 GCF_000699245.1 Pterocles gutturalis
CTCAGCAGGCTGATCTGCCCTGTGCAGGGCACCCAGGGGTCCTGCTTTCCCTGTGCAGGGCTGAGGGGCTGCTGAAGTTGGTGCTGCGAGCCCTGTGGGTGACCATGGGTAGGGGAGGATGAGGAGCTGTCTGCTATGAGGCAGGTTTTGGGATGTGTGCCCCGGTGAACACGCTGCAGTGATGCTTTCCAAGTGCTGCAGTCACACTTGTGTCAGGAGAGAGCTTTTTTGGCTTATGACTCCCAGTGTGAGGGGTGCCCGCACACCTCTCTGCACCGGGAAAAGCACGCCCAGGCGCGGGCAGACAGCCCTGCCGGCTCCGCCACTCGTTCATCCTTCTTCCTCACACGGAGACCCTGGCACCTCCCGGGCACTCGCTGCTTGGGGTTGTGTTTTCCAGCTGGTCCCAAAGTCCTGAGTCACTCTGCCGTTTCCATGGAGACAGTCTCGCTGGCAGGAATCAGTTTTGGGGGGAGAGGGTGCCAGTAGCTGGACCGGGACTGGGGAGGGGTGGCGGGGCACAGGCACTCCTCTGGTGCATCACCCCGGCGCCGGGGCTTGTGCTGGGGCTGGAGCAGCCACCTGCATTACACAGACTCTCGCACCTTCTTCCACTGCTTTTTCCCTGCCTCCCTGCCCCAGGAAAGCACAGAGGGATTTCCCTGGCAGTGGGAAGGGACCTGGGATGTGCCCAGCAGAGCCGAGGGCACAACTTCTGGGGAGCTGCTCAGAGACGGGGACAGGCTGGAAGGCAGCCAAAAACAGCAGGTTTTTTTTGACTGCTCTGTGAGAGAGCCTGGAAAACCCAGCAGTGACAGCATCAGTTACCACAGGGTCTCTGACCTAAAGCTGCCATTCATCACCCCCATGCGTCCCAAATGTGGCCACGTCCGGGGAGCAGCCAGGGAACCAGCCAGGAAGGCGTGGGGCAGGAGGCAGGGCAGCCGCGCTCCTTGGGATGCTGTGGGAGCCCCCCATGTGAAAAAGCTTTGGCAAGTCTTTGTGCAGCACCCAGCAGCTTTCAGAAGGGAGAAGATGTGTGGGTCACCCCGATCCCTGCAGCATCCCCACTGAGTCCACCCTGCCTGGCAGCACCAGCTTTGGGCACCGCAGTCCTGCTGCGCGGCTCTAAAAGCAGGTCATTCCCATCCAACCTGGGAAGAGCATCCCCAAAGCAGGAGTCTGCCTCTCAACATCTCCTCCAGGGGCTCTGCTGGGGTGCAGCTGGCCGGCCGCGCTCACTGCTCCCTGCGCCGTGACTCACAGATGCCATTCAGCTTAATTCATCGCCTCCGATCTCCCTGGTGCTCCTGGGCTCTCTTGCTGGCTTCTCGCCTGCTCGTCCTCCCTGGAGCAGTGCTGGGAGTCAGGGGAGGAGGAGGAAGGCAGGTGATGATGCACCCGCTGCCATGTGGCGGGTGTGTGGGGTGGGGGAGCTGCGGTGGGGGCAACCATTCTCTCCCTTCCACTGGGCTTAACTCTCCCTTCCACTGGGCTCAAGGCTGCAGGAAGCGTGTTAGGGGAGAGGAAAGGCTCGGTGCTTTCCTCTTCTCACAGACAATGCTCCTGTCCCCGTGCCAGGCAGTGGCTGGCCTCCTGCAGCACTCGGAGCCCTTTGCCAGATGCCGTGTATCCCTCCTGGACAGCCTGCTCCTGGTGTGGCTGCAGGCAGCTGGACAGAGACGCTGGAAGGTACGAGTGACTGACGCCCACCCCAGCTCTCTGTCTCATAGCCCCGGCTGCCTGGGGGGACCTGCTGGACCCAGCTCCCACCCTGGGGCTGCGTTTGCTCATTGCCTTTGGTGGAGCTGAGCTGGAGACAGAGCAGAGGGAGATTTCGGCTGGGAACACTTTACAGCATGGAACCATCTGTGAGGCCAGCATTTCAGATGACTCCCATGGTCACCGCATCTCATGGTCTAGGGCTGCACAGCCAACAGAGTCTGTGCCTCACACAGGGCTCCCACATAGAGCCCCACTGCTGGTCTGGGCTGCTGGCCCCAGTATCGGTGCCTGTAGGGGAACAGGCTGATTTAAGACAAAGGTCCCCTGGGGCAGGGATGGGAGAGCAGGAAGCT
>NW_010120577.1:3402-3784 GCF_000699245.1 Pterocles gutturalis
GGTGCGTAGGAGACATCCTCCTGCAGCCTGTTGGCTGCATCCAAGCCGTGCAGAGCCCCACGCAGCTCCTCCTCGCAGGTGTTCTGCACCAGCCGGGCTGTGTTTGACAGATAAGGGGCAGCGTGAGTGGAAGTGATCCTTGGCTGTGCCAAGCATCCCCAGGAGCGCCCTGAGCGCGCCCAGCTGCCAGTCTCTGCTCCTTTTGGAGCCCAGGGCTGGGCTGAACAGGAACCGCAGCCCCTCGGGGACAGGCAGCGATGGGAGGAGGCAGGAGAGCTGGCTGGGGGCTGAGAGCAGGCTCTGGCTGGCTTTAAAGGCCACAGATGAGACATCAGGGAGGGAAGCCTTCTCCCCAAACCTGCCCCTCCCTGGCCGCAGCTCA
>NW_010120577.1:3819-6114 GCF_000699245.1 Pterocles gutturalis
GGGGTGGCGAGGGGCTGTAGAGGCTGGAGCTGGGCTGTAGTTCTGCACCTGCTCTGCCAAGGAGGTGAATCAATGCCCCTGTTCTTCCCCTACGCAGCTTCGTGCATTGTGAAGGGGAGTGGGTCCAGGTCGGTGGAGAAACTGAAATGCTTGCAGCCAGTGATCCGGCAGGAATTGGGACCAAGTAGGCACCTGTTGCCTTTTGCCAGGGAGACAGTAGTGGGTTTCTGCCACATCCTGGGACAATTCAAGTCGCATCTGCTCCAGCATCCATCAGCAGTGCAGCAAGAAGTTGAGGTTGTGCGGGAAGGCTGCAGTGTGCCTGGCCATCACTAGAGAGCAGGAAAGCCTTCCCACTGCAGCTTCCACCTAGGAGCCACCTGGGCCAGGGGATGCCAGCAGGGACCCTCCTTGTCCCGCCCTGACTTAGCACACCTGGAAAAACACTTTATCCAAAGGATGGAATATCCCATGTGGATGCTGGGGCCAGGTCTCCCCTCTGCAGGGCAGGTAGCCCAAACCAGGAGCAGCCATAGCAAAAAGTTCCCTGGCCAGATGCCACATCCCTGGTGGGCGTCAGCCCAGGGGAAAGCATCCCTTAGTGCCCACGGGAAAGCAACCCTTATTCAAAGCATTGACACAAGTCTAAAGCACAGCTCTTAGTGCACAAATGCGGCGATGGCTGGCAAGGGGTCACCTGCAGCGGCTGTGCAGAGTCGCTGGGCTGGGGTCCTGCTCAAAGCCCCCCCTCCCAGCTGGTAGGTCCTGCAGCCTCCTGCCTGCACTGAGCAGCTGGGGCAACTGGTAAATAATAAAAATAATAATTAAAGAAAAAAGAAAGGAGGTTTTCAACTTACTTGCAGGTTTGAGCAGCCCTCCTGGCTCTGGGCATCCCTTGCAGGGATCCTCATTCCCATTGAGGAGATGGGAACAAAATGCTGTGCCAGCTGCTGTGGGCTCTGCGGAGAATTCGCACTAGGAATTTGCAGCCTGTGAATGTTATTTGGTTAGTGAACAGGGGGATGTTGAAACACCACCATGGTCACATCCCTTCCCAGCAATGCCGCAGCTCACCAGGCATGGCATGGGAGCTCCTCACCTAGCCATCCGTGAACATCCCACCCAAGCATCCTGCTCAGCCTCCCCTGCCCTTGCCCACATGCGGGCAGCAGCAAGGCAGGGGTTAGGACCACTGAAGCTGGCCTGTGCAGCTACAGCCCTGCTCTTCCCTGCACCCATCCCTGGTGCCCAGGGCTCCTGCTGCTGCACTGTTGCCAGCAGAGGATGGCGGAGATGCAGTTTCTCGTGCTTCCTCCTTTGTAGTATTGCTTTCCCTCTTTTATGTGCTCAGAAGAGGAGTGGGGGCTGGATCCAAGAGCTGAGCAGGATCTGGCCAGCACCACGAGCTCAGTGCTGGGGGCACATGGGGCTGGCAGCCAGGACACAGCTCATCCCCAGAGGTTGACAGACAGAGCTGGCCTGGCTGGCAGTCCTCTGAGCAAAGAGGTTTGCAGCTCCAGGAGGGCCATTGCCCCTCTCTCAAGCAGGAAGTTGCTGGCCAGGATGCCTTGTCCTGACAGCTGGCCAGGAAGGATGGAGATGAGCCTTTCCAGGCAGTGCCTGGCACCATCCCCTGCTCCTGCACTGGGTGTTGAAGGCACTGGCTGGTGGGGTGACAAGTGACTCACAAGGCAGCTGGGGAGGAGGGTTTGCAGTTCGCTGCATCCCCATCCTGAAGGAAGCAGTCCCTGGGGCTGAAGTCCTGTCTGGATGTGTCTCTCCAGGCTTGTCAGCCTCTGCCTGGTCTCCCTCCCCTCTGAAATGGTGCTCTGCTGGGGTCTGCATGGTTGTGGCTGATGTACATGCATTGGGAGGGTGTTTGCTGGTACCCAGCAGTAGGACGCTTGGGTCCTCCTTGGCAGTCCTTGCTCAACCCATGACTTCTCTGTTGGGTTGCAGACACTGAGACGACTTGTGAAGAAGCTCAATGAAGGTAACCAGCCATGCAATGTTCCTGGAAGGCTGTCCTCCTACTAGCCTTGGCATCCATTGCGATCCAGTACACAGCAATCCGGACCTTCACCGCCAAGTCCTTCCACAGCTGTCCCATCCCCAGCCCCGTGAACTGCAGCCTGAGCCAGGACACCGATGCTGCCGACAGGCTGTGCGACGAGAGCCCTACTTTCTCCTATAACCTCTCCAGGAAGACACACGTCCTCATCCTCGCCACCACCCGCAGTGGCTCCTCATTTGTCGGGCAGCTGTTTAACCAGCACTTTGATGTCTTCTATTTAT
>NW_010120577.1:6276-6938 GCF_000699245.1 Pterocles gutturalis
CCCCCCCGCCCCCCCCCTCCCGCGGGGGAGCCAGCAAAGCCCTGTGCTCGCCACCCGTCTGCGAGTCCCTGGGAGCCATCGATCTCCACCTGGAGGAGGGAGACTGCGTGAAGAAGTGTGGGACCTTGAACCTGACGCTGGCCACCGAGTCCTGTAGAGAGCACGGGCACGTGGCCATCAAAACCGTGCGAGTGCCCGAGGTCAGCGACCTGCGAGCGCTGGTGGAGGACCCACGGCTGAACTTGAAGGTCATCCAGCTGGTGAGGGACCCCCGGGGGATCCTGGCATCCCGCAGCGAGACCTTCCGGGACACATACCGGCTGTGGAGGATCTGGGACGGCACCGGCAGGAAGCCGTACAACCTGGACGTGACCCAGCTCACCACGGTGTGCGAGGACTTCTGGAACTCTGTGTCTACTGGCCTCAACCGGCCGCCGTGGCTCAAGGGCAAGTACATGCTGGTGCGGTACGAAGACCTGGCGAGGAACCCCATGAAAAAGACTGAGGAGATCTACGATTTCCTGGGCATCCCCATGGACAGCAACGTCGAGCGCTGGATACAGAACAACACCCGAGGAGACAGGTCCTCCTCCAAACACAAGTACGGGACGGTGCGCAACTCAGCAGCCACAGCGGAGAAGTGGCGGGGACCGGTGGCCCCC